>NC_051431.1:20085870-20090404 GCF_001649575.2 Kryptolebias marmoratus
CCCCCGCCTCGCGGCTGGCGAGCGCGTCACTGAGCGCGCACGACAGGGATGCGCCGATCCGGAGTGGTGACGAGCCGAGGACGCACTGCGCGGAGCGCGTGCCAACAGTTGCGCATGATCACGGCAACTCGGGCCTCCAAAAACGCGGCGCGTTTGCGCTCTGTGACTGGATCGGCTGAGACGTAATCTGGACCCAAACTGCGCGGACAAAACCAACTTGTTATTTTTTTTCCTTTCTTAGCATCAAACCTCAAATATATTGCAATGCCAAAACAAGAGAGAGAGAGTAAAGAAACCCCAGAAGCTCTTCCCAGTCAGCCTCACGCTGAGGAGGACGCCCTAACGTGCAGAAAAAAAACAAGGCTGCCGTCAGTCTGCGTGACTGATCCGTGAACTCTTCAGGTGCAATTAGAACACATCCGCGACACGTGAGACTCCAGCTCCCTCATGCATGCGCCTCTCCCTCCGGGCTGGCCCCACCTTCCTCTCATTTGCCTTCTCCCCTCCTCATCTGCCGCACCATTAATCTAACATCGAGATTATTTTTTGCGCAAACTGTGGACAAACGAAAGAAAAAGAAGAACGAGTCAGACACAGTCTGAGGAATCCTGCCCGCGCAGGAACAACACAAAATAAAATAAAACTGTCCTGAACTTAGGGGTTTATGGCGCATCTCTGACAAGATGGAGGCGCAAACACAGGCCCTGGAATGGAGCCACGCAGGCCCGTTTGCGCAAAACTGCGTGTGCTTATTACAAATCTATTGGTTTTGAGTTAAATACTAATAATACCAATAATACTGAAACTCCTTGTCGGGTTTTCTTTTTGAACACTTGCCTCTTTACTTGAAATACGGGGCCGGTTAAATGCTGCTGAGCTTTTCCAAATCCCAAAAAGAACGAAGCCGGATTCTCAACAAAGGTGGCAGAAGCGCAAAAAAAAAAAAAGAAGTTTAATTTAACACATGCAGTGGATTTTACTTAAAGACACAAAGGCTTATGATGAAAACTTAAAAGTGACCAATGCTGTCATTTACAAATACACCTAAAACCTTTGCACTATAGAGCTCCAACATGAAATTCCAAAAAAACAGGAATTGAGCGATGGGGAATTCGACACATTATTACCCAAAGGTTCATATTAGAGTCTGTAAATGAGTTGTGTTTGCATCATGTCAAATGACACAATTAAACTGTTTTAAGTCACATATATTCACTTGAAGGTTTCCATGCAGAGTTTTAGTGCCTTGCTACTTTTATTTTCTTCTGTAAATTCTAAAAAAAAGACCAAGACGCATATGACTTTAGTTCACCGAGTAAACAGATCATTATCTGGATTTTGTTTTATGGTTTTCTCTTATTTAAAAATAATAATAATAATGTTCTGGATGCTCACTGCCAAACGTTCTGCTTCTTTTATTTCTTTAAACTCAGAAGTGGCAGCTCCGTTTGACGCTTTGAGTATTTATTTGATTATTATTAATATTGTTTAATTAATAATAACCACTGTTTTTTAGGTCGATGTTCACAAGCTAGGCGTCAGAAATGGCGTTTCCTAACCGTATTCTTTTCTCCCACCTCCTCCTGTCACTGATATGGGGGGCCTCTGTGTGCAGCACAAGTGCGCACTTGTCGGGAATGCTTCTGGCACTGCGGAAAGAACGCACCAGCCCCTGCGTTCATCAGCCTTTTAGATGCATTATTTATTTATTTTTCTATTTTTGTCCAGGTCTTATGCTTTTAGGGATGGTTTTGTTTTTTAATTTTTTGCAGAGGAACAATGAGCGGGGTTCTTGCAAAGACAGCTTCCTCACTGCGATGCCAGGTGGCGAAACTTAAAGGGATAGTTCAGAAACTTTAAAGTAGGGTTCTGTGGAAAAGGTTAGAACAGTAAGCCTAATTTTTTATCTGTTGAAGGTGGTGCTTTAAACTACCACAGCTGGGAGAAATTCACTTTAATACAAATCTTTACATTGATGTAGGTTTTGCTGTATTTACACACAATTTTGTGGTTATTTTCGAGAGCTAATAGCCGGGCAGCTAGCTAGCTACAGTTAGCTTCCAGCGCAGCCTGTTGCCCTGTCCAGCAGAAATATCAACATATTTCTGTAAGAATAACGGTGTAATATAAAACTGACAGTGGTGTAAAGGTTTCTAAAAATATTCATTGTATGAACCATTATGAAACTTTTGAGACAGGAGCTTTTTTTTTCTTTTAAAGAAAGCAGCAATCTGCCTTGATCTCGGCCTTGTTCTGTAAGCTCATCGATTCAGTTACAATACAACCAAATTTCTTCTTTAAAATAGCTTTCTGCATCAAATAGGACATTAATAATTGTTTAAAACCTTTTAAACAGAACTTCACTTAAAAAATAAATAAACTGAACTCTTGTTTTAAGGAGGTAGCTTTACTTTATAGTCTACTCTGAAAGTAGGGCTTCTACAAAACGTCGAGGAAAAATCTCCTAATTGCACAAAGCTTACTTTTTAAAATTTTATTTTAAAGGAATTCAACACATCAGAACACATTATATTCACATGTGTATAATTTACAGTACAGTTATGCACAAATCAAGTTCCCATTCAGTAAAACGTAGGCTATTGCACATCATCATGTTGTAAAGAGATTCAAGTAACACGAAAATCAAGTAACAAAACACATTTCCTTCAGATTACTTTGACACAGTGGAATAATTTGACTGCTTACATCACAGTGCTGACATTGTTCTCTTGTAGACAGTGGGACTTGTTGGTCTCTTCCTGTGTGTTGGCTCCCTCTGCTGACACAGAACCACCCTGCAGGCTTTAAACTGTGTGAGGCCTCCTTTAATCAAGAAGAAATCCATCCATCCTTCCATTTTTTTTGTTTTAACCGCTTGTCCTTTCCGGATTGTATGGCAGCTGGTGCCTATCTCCAGCAGTCACTGTGAGAGAGGCGGGGGACGCCCTGGACAGGTCGCAGGTCCATCACAGGGACACACAGAGACAAAAAACCGTTCACGCTCTTGCGCCTGGGGATAATTTAGAGTTCCTAAAGAACCTAACATGCATGTTTTTGGTCTGTGGGAGGAAACCAGAGTACCCAGAGTAAACCCACGTGTGCAGGGAGAGAACATGCTAACTGACCCCAGGCCGGGAGGCGACAGCGCCAACCAAGTTGAAACAATAATTTAAAAAGTATGCAAAAAATCAGAGAGTTAGTGTTTAATCTAGGAGTTTCTTCATCATACACCTGCATTGTTCAGTAAAACAGTTGGTGAAGGCTGAGCCGCAGCTGGCTGTAGAGTCTTTCCCTGAAAGCAGACAGTCAGAAATCCCTTTTGGGCTTTACGTCGCGCTCCTCAGTTGTGGCAGCGCGGCGTAAAGGTTTTCTCCTGGGCACGCTGTGGCTCCCAAATCCCGGTGTCCAAACAGGACGAAGTGTGGTTGTAAAAAGCCTCGGGAAACTCCAGACACCAGCAGCCGTCTGACTGACTGCAGCGCATCTTTGCTTGGCGAGTCATCTAAGATTCAACGAGAAGAAGAAGAAGAAGATTTTTGATTTTTTACCAAAACGTTTATTTACAATTATTTAACAATTACACTTTTCCGTAATCATCAGGTCAATGAAAAACTAAATAAAAAAAACAATAAATAATTACATCAGCAACTGGTTAAAATTTAGTTCTCCCTGATCACAAACTGTGCACAACACACCATTAAAACCCCACAGTTGTAAAAAACTATTTAGATCCCCAGTGGCTCTGTGGAAACAAAACTCCAATCTAAGCCTGGCTTTTACATTACACTTCCACAGAGCCACCACATCAAGTTGAGGTCCAGCCTGCATTTTGTCACGTCGAGTAATGTAGATTGCCATTTTGGCCTCTGCAATTAAATAGTTTAAAATGCGGGATTTAAAACTGGTGGCTCGACTGTGATGCACACCGTAGATAAAAACAGAATTGGTAAAAACCACGCCAAACAGGCTAAAAATTCTCATTAAAAAAATGTAAAAACCAGTCAAACGTGCACAATCCGTAAAAACATGAAAAACACTCTCTGACAAACTGCAAAATGGACACTCATTTAAAACCCCAGGACTGATGACCGATAAAAACGAATTTGTGGCAATGGCTCCATGCAGGATCCTCCACTGAAGGTCACCAGTCCTTTTCTTTATGGGGGGCTTGTACAAAGTCCTCCATTGAGGTTTCTGTCCTCCGAATTTGTTGTTCCATACATTGGTGGATCTTTTTCGTAGAGTTCTCTTGTTCAATGTTTTTACACAGGATCTGTACAGGATTTTTGGACTTGTTTTGCACAAGTCCAAGTTTGTCATATCCAGCAGGGGGCCACTGTCTTCTTCAAAATCAAGTTGCAGGAACACGTCTGGAAACGGGTCATTCTGGTCAGGCAGGCACTTATCCTGGGCGTAGAGCTGCAGGAGCCGCCTCTCCTCAGCCGACAGCTGCTCCTTCACCCGCTCCAGGACACGCTGTACCAGCCTGGCGGACCGGACCCCGAGCAGCGAGCCAACCTCCCGGACGTTTGAG
>NC_051431.1:20100859-20135374 GCF_001649575.2 Kryptolebias marmoratus
CATGCGAGCCGCAGACCTTATGGCCCCATGTCCAATCACCTCTCCGACCGCCAAACAAACTTCCTCCATGCTACACGGAGAACCGGCGCCCACCTTGACGCCGTTCTTCCGTGTTAGCGTGGAGAAAGACCCGCCACCAACCACCACCATGGCGTCAGACGCCGGCCAGCCAGGCACGCCTGACGGCCACAACCCAAACCTAAATAAAAAACCCCTAAAAACGTGACACACCTAACACAAAAACACAACTAAACGATTAACATAAACACCAAGTGAAAAAACAGTAAGAAAAAACACAAAGATAGAAGTTAAACACTCGCCCTCTCTTTCGCTCTTCTTCCGCTCTCCCACTCACCCTCCTCTCACAAGAAGAAGAAGAAGAAGAAGAAGAAGAAGGTTTTACATCAACCAGCTCTTCAAAGCTCTCCTCGTGCATGTTGATGTAACCTGACAAACAAGAAAAAAAACACGAGCACTCACTGTTAAAGTTTCCCATGAAGGCAATGCCCAGGGTGTCATAATTGTGGCCTTTGGTATGAGCCCCCACCACGCCCCAGCCTCGCCCCTCAAACACAATGCCGTCTCCGCCAACCAGAAAACTGGAAAAATCAACAGAAGGAACACCTTAAAACAAACACGAACTCAGAGATGCGGCGTCACTGCCCGGAACGTCCCGAGCGGAGGCGACACTCACTTGTAACCGATGTCGTCGAAGTCCCTTTCGTTCATGTGGAACCTCTGAATGTGGACGAGTTCGTCGCTGCACTCTGCCAGGCCCCTGCAGCTTTGGAAGGCGGTGTGGTGGATCACGACTCCCTGAGCCGGCTCTCTCAGAGTCTCCCTTTGCTTCGGGGGGGCTGCTCCCCACTGTTCCCTGGAAACGATGTTCACTGAAAAACGCCAAGACAAGGAAAAGCATTTTTAAAAACACAAGTTATTCCAATAACTAAAAAAAAAACAAAAAAACAAACCTGAACTGATAGCGATCAGTATCCGTTTCATACCTGTTTGCTTCATGAGGGTGCAGCAGCTGGTGGCTGTCAGGACTGGTCGGCAGCAGACGGAGCGCCTTCCTTATCGGGAGTTGGTTTCAGGAGGGAGTGGTTACGGAAAGTACACCTTCCGTGCTCTTCCTGGTTGCATGTGTGTTCATGCAAAACGAGTGATTTTCCAACTGGTCTTGCCGGCTAGTGTTGACCAATCAGCTGTTAGGAATATACGTCTGCAAAATAAGGAAGTGTGACCTAGCGTTGCCTGACTGCTTGCACAAAGTGGTTGAAAAACGGCAGCGGTTTCTTTCCCACAGGTCAGATGTGACTTTGTCACCATGACGGTCAAAGTCCTAGAAGTTTTAGTGACGGAAGGAGTATGTTTGTGGTTGAAATGACTGATTACAAAACCATACAATAACTCCTAGTTACTAAAATCTTGTGAAACCGTCTGAACCTGTCATTGATCGACTCTGTTATTTTAAAATAAAAGCAATCTGGCATTTTGTAGCAACACGCTCAGAAACGTGGACCCTAATGACCCTCCAGTGGGAGGAGAGTGAGGTTAATCTCCGGCAGTTTGAAGCTTGTAACTCCCCACTCATGGCTACTTGAGGGACACCCACAGACGTCGGGAAAGTTGCCCGAGACAGACCCACACCGGGTTAGGGTTGCTGTGTTGCGTAGCAACCGTTACGCAACCCCACGGTACCTGCGTCCGCCATTCAGACACAGGCGTTAGGCCCTTCACATCAGCAGGTCTACAGGTTCACCACCTCAGGTGCTGGCTACCATTAACGCCTGAGCAGAGATGGCTGTGTTTGGAGTGGCGCCTTGACCACGAGTCAAGGACTAATGATAAGTGGTGATGTACCAACGTCAGCACGGAACCTCAGCTCTGCATATCCACATGCGGCAGCGGCGCCGGGTGGAAAAGACCACTCCTGCCTCACCTGTGTTACTTCTGGCATCATGGGGTGGGATTGGCCTTTTTTTTCTCCTTGCTAGTACAGACCACACTTGAAAGAAGAGACTAGATGGAAAGGAAGAAAAGGGAGGGGTTGGAGTTCAGAGAGGCTTTCCTTATAAACTGGAGAAGCCTTGACCCGCCTAGTTGTTACTAAATACGAGATTAAAGGAGGTGAAAGGAGGAGGAGGAGGAGGGTGGACACGTCACAGCAGCAGTAAGAGGTGCTTTTAGACTGCGGCGTAGGGCGCATCTGGAAATGGTTTAGGCGCAGCCTTTCCTCCAAAGTTGGATTATTTCCTAATTGTGCTTTATCAGCGAGTGTATCTGGGTGGTGAAGATACCAATAATTGCAGATTTGCGAGGGCAATGTTTCTCCATTCCTACTGAACAGAAAGTCTCGGCTGTTTAACAGTCCGTGGACAGAAGTCTGTCTTTTTTACGATGCATGTCGTTAAGTCTTTTAGTACAAATCCTTGCCCTGTTCTGCTAAAAAGAGCTAAAATACAGCATCCTTTTTCATTTACAGTCAGGTTACATTTATTTTGATCCAGCTGGATTTAAAAGGTACCCTGTAAAAAGAAAACAGGATACAGGAATGTACCTAAAAAAAGGTACAACGGTCTGTCAGTGTTGCTGTACCATGAATGGTACAAGCTCTGGTATCTTTGTTGTTATTTGCATCTTCCAGCTGTTTCTGAGCACGTTGCTGACCCGATGTGTTACTGACACTTCCTGGTATTTGTGTCTGTAGCTAAAAGTTTAAACATTTTACCAAAAGGGCATTTTATGGTTTAAGCAGCATTCCAGAAAACCTCCCCTTTTCAATTACTGAAAATGACCACGTTGGCTTCATTTGTTTGGCTGTCAGTGAAGAAACGAATTCACTCTTTTGAAAGCAGGAGCACAAAAACAAGCGTTTAAACCTTCGCACGACATCGACGCAATTTAAGTTTCTGAGAAAAAAAAAAGCAGTTGAGATTTTGTAATCGTTCAGTCAAGCCCGTTTAGTGAAATTGGTGGTATTTTGGTGGCATGAGTTTTGGTGGTTTTCTGTTTCTTAGTAAAAATGGCATGGGACGGATCACAGATCGGAAAATACATACTTGGATAAGAAAAAAAACACAAACGTCAGGCAAACTTCATGTACATGACTCATGAGAGACCGGAGGGAACTCGGTTTCTATCCGACTGCAAGTAGGAAGTGAAACGGCGCAATCACAAATCCTGGAACTATTTTAGTCACATCAGTGCCACGGTGTGCCAGTTTGTAAGAGTTAAAATTAAAACTAATGACTAAGTGCTTCAACTATGCTCTTCATTTTGCGTGTCGCGCACAGACACAATGACTGACATAACGATTTCAGTTTGGGAGTTACAGCTCTTTAAAAAGCATTAAAATAAGTAACAGCAAAAGGGAACAAAACCAAACCAAAACAAAAAACAAATGCAGGAAATTTGAGCAGTCTCTACTGTAAGTGTACGGTTCAGGATTGGGTCACAAACAAGTGGTAGAATTTCCCAGCTAAAGCAGCTTATTATACCATTACTTCACTTTAGCCTCTTTGTGGTGGCAAGAATAAAAAGCCCACACTGATCTAAATTAATCATGTGAATTTTTAGGTACAATACAGATATTATTGCAAATATACAAAAAGTATACAGCAAAGTGTGTTACCTGCTTTCAGGGAAACTAGTGTGTGAAAATAAGATTACAGGAACGTTAAAAGAGACTGGTAAACCTTTGTCACAAGTTAACATTTCCTTAAAGGTTAAACTTTTAGCACATAACAGCCATGGCACTGAAAAACATGACATATTCATCCTACATACCTTAACCATTTGGATAAAATTAAAAGGGAACAAAATGAACAGTTTTACAAAGATTGTAGAAAAACATTTTATTTAGGACTAACAACATTTACAAAAATATTCTTTAATCTAACAATTTACACTGAAACTAGCCAACGTTAAACTGTTTGTATTCAGAAAACGACTGGATGGAAATCACCAAATGATAACAGAAGGTTCAGCCGTGCTGCTGTTTGACTAAATCCTTCTTACAGTTTCCAGTTTGGATGTTCAGGACAGGATATAAAAACAAAACAAAACAAAACAAAAAAAACTAACCGGTGAGCTGCAGGTGGAAATGGTGACATATAGTAATATTTCGAAATACAAACGTCTTCAAAACGAACGGCTTTTATTCTGTCCACCGGTGTCCACAGTGAGGAGCTGTGCAGACGTAGTACAGCCGCATAGCATCCTGTGACGGACAACAAGTTAAATTTAACCTTTCATTATCAATCAAACAGAACCTCTAGAATTAAATACATATTTGCATAGTTAATAATGACCATAGTTGAAAAGAAGTGATTAAAAAAAAAAAGCAGCTGTTTAAAAGTAGAAAAAAGGAGATGCAGTCTTTAATTATACAAGTATTAACATAAAATCCTGCAAATCCTAAAACAAGCTCAAAAATAATAACTTCATAATCAAAACAGACTCCTCTTCTGACAAAAAGACTGATTTAACTAATTATGTTCCCTAATGTTAGACACTATACATACTGCTGTGGCTGACAATGAGATATAAAAAAACTGATTAAAATAGTCACTGAAAAGCAATTATAATTCACTGTAATTACCTCGGCCTTCATACTGTGTGACTGGAAGAACACTGCCTCCTTGTGGCCACATCTGAAAAGTGACAGAAAAAAAAAGCATGTTAAAATGAGGCCACAGTCATTCATTGTGCTCAATACATTTCCTTCATATTTGACTGAAGTGGATACAGATATTAGGAGAGGGGCAAAATACTTCCCTCTCATCCATAAAAATTAATGTGCGGGCAACAACTATTAAGATTTTAATTAATAAAACAAGGAAGTGAAATGAGATTTTCTTTGTCCTGCTATTACTGAGGAAGCTGAAAACGTAAACAAGACAGATTAGACCAGAGGTTAATCAGCCAAAAATAACTGACTGTAAAAATCTGAGTGAACTTATTTTTCTGGTGCAGAAATTTGCCGCTTTCTAATGGGATGACCTCTGCAGAGTCTTGGCAAAGTCTTCAGGCATGTATTAAGAATGCAGTGGGCTCCACATTTCGCCTGATGGGTTCACAACGTTCTTGAGCGTGCGCAAAACTTCTGTCATGAGGTAGTGGCGGTGGCAGCATATCCACGAAGGCTACGCAGCCACCACAATCAAGCTATGCAGCTTGATCACGAACAATCTAAAGCAGCACACAGCTGCATCCTGACCTGATCTGAGAGAATCATGCCATGGTGGTACAGAGCATGGTGAGGAGAGTGCTCTGAGATGTAGGAAACAGCAGGAAAAGTCTGTTTGGTGAGAACTAGGAGGGTAGCAGAGTCCTGACTGGTTTCACACTGAAGGAGGTTTTCCAAATTTGCCACGACCAAACAATTCTCTAATAGATCATGGAGAGCGTAGTTAGGTTGTTCATCCAATGTGAAGTGAAGAGGGATTTATACCAGTCAGATGACACTTCAACTTTTCACTGACATTTACATTTATAGATAGATACTGGATTAGCATTTTGTCAAAAGCTACCCATTTATTGATCGTGACAACACTGCTGTATGTGGATATATTGTTGGTCATGCATCACATACTGTATTATATCATGATGCACCCCAACATTCCCACCCCATACAGCATATGTTGGTACTTCTGCATACAAAGCATTTTCACCTGGGTCATTAATAAACTATACAGACGTCGAAGCTGCAACAGCTACAAAAATCATTTAAAATCTCATTTCTTTAAGTCTTTTTTTGTGGGCAGACACTTCAGCTACACCAAAAGAATCAAAGAAGAGTTAAAAACATAAATATTCATGTGTGTCTTTAAGGACTTTGGCTGAATAAAGTAAAGACTTGCTTTGGACAGGGGTGATCCTCAGTTCTTGGCAGCGTTGGATCCTGGGCTACATCGGCGATTATTTGTGTCAGTTCACTGAGAAGAAAAAACAAAACAAAGAACAAGACAAATAGTGTCATGACGGTTTTAAATTTTAAACGAGAGGCTTGTATTTATGACAAATATTAGCCCAAAGGGACCAGATGGTGAGGAAATCTTGTCTCAAGGTGAAATCATTCAGTATGTGACAATACAGAAAAACAAGTTGGATATCAAATATAGTATATATAAAAGTTTTATTGTGTGTCAGAGCTAAAGCACTTGATCTAATCAGGGTTCAGCTGAAAGTGTCCACCTGATGCATGCAATTTTATGTGACAATGTCACAAAATGCTTCCCAATAAAATGAATACACAATAAAGTAATATTAACCAAATAAAAAGACTACTAAAACAAATAGTCCTCTTCTCAAGGCTCATATGGTTTTAAATAAGGCTTCTGCTGCTTTTCTAAAAGGTATCCGTTAAAAACAAAAGGCATTTTATAGCTGAGGTGTGATAGCTTTAAAAAAACTTTTTACTTTGAACAAGAGAAGCAACAACAATTTCTCAATAGATCTGCAACCTGAACGTAACTATCTGGTCCCTCGGCAGTGGCTCTTTGTAACTTTGACCAAAAATAACATGAGATTGAACTATGATCCTCTTTGGGATTACGTACTCTACTTCATGGGTGATCTTGTTGACGTAGATGCAGCTGTTGTCTGCCTCCTGCTGATAGTCACAGTTCCTGCACTGTAGGTTCAAGAAAATAAAACAAAACAAAACAGGAAGAGACATAAAAATTGACGATTTTAACACTGCAACTGAATGAATGAAAACCAACACCAGCACGTAGATTTTCTTTATTTTCTGCTTGTAACACTTATGAGTTTGAATCACATTAAATTGCATTAATTATTATGAAGCCAACAGTGTCTCTGAAAAAGTGTAAAAGCCTTGAAAGCCCCATTCGGAGTAATTGTTGATTTTAAAAACAGATGTTAGCCTAAACCTAAACTAAACATGATGCTCCTTTGTGTTTTCATTGTTGGACACAGAAAAAAACCCATGATGGCAGCAATAATCTGGGGTTTAAACTGTTCAAATGAGCATTCATTATATTACACTGACTCTAAATGAATGTTATACTGAACATTACAGTATTTTGTGACTAAAATGTAAAACTGTGATAAGACATAACTTCTAAGCAAATACTCACCGCATACAGCAGGATGCGGTTTTCCTTGTCTTCTTTAGGGTATAACATGTTATTACTGGAAAACACGTTAACGTGGTTAATAGGTTTCATTTCATTTTTAAAAGAATTAAAATAACATCATGTTAGAAGACAACAACTTGTCAACGCGCATGTATGGCTCACGTAGCTAGCTTGTTCGGCCAACTTTCTCACACATTTTTCCAGCCAAAAACTCACCATTCCTGACAAAACCGTATCCCCACAAAGCCCGGCTCGTATGTTCCACCGTCTAAATCCATCAGGGGAAAGTATTTATTAGGATAAAACCTTTTACAAGTACAATAAAGTGGTGCTCCGTCACTTAATGCAGCCACTGAAGAGAAATGGACTGTTTGTACATCCGGGGACTTATGACATGGCGATTTAAAGAGACAGCGCCTCCTGCTGGTTCGGCAGACTATGAAAGAATAAAATAAAATAAAATAAAATAAAATAAAATACATCTATCGCTACGACGGTGACAGTCGGGTAATAAACTTCCAATAAGAATTTCCTGGCACTTATTATTTAACATATTGAAATACCCAGCCCAAAATTGACTTGATGTTTCAAATTAATGTCTTCAACCTAAATGAGCCTCAGTAAAGACTATCTTGTTCTCTATTGTTGCAAAAGTGAACAAAACAGGCTTATCAAGTTTCACCAGAATCTCATCATTTTTAGATAGCTGGACCACACACTTCATGATGCTGCTTATGTCTGTCAGGAAGAAAGGTGTGTTAAAAACAACTATAGCACACTGGACACTACCACTAGTTATACTATAGATGATGAAGACAGCTGCAGGCAGTAGAAGCTCCGATATGATTCTGCACATTTTAAAATAGAACTCTATTAATAAAAAAAAGGGAAACTCTATTAAGTACCAGAAATGCAGTAGGTTCCATTTAAACACTTTAAATGTGGTCACTAAAAGCAAAACTTTAATTCTTTTTGAAAAACAAAAGAGTCAAATTTATGTTTGTAATTCAACTTTACACAGACAGCAATAAATACAGAAAAAAAACATCAAGTCAATACTTCAGCACCACTCATCATCTAAGCATCTCAGACAACTTCCCCCACCTGATGAATTCAGATGTTTCTGTAAGAGTCAGAACATTTGATGCAGGATTCTCATAGTTGCTAAACAGGTTATTCATGTATTTATTCAGTTGTAGTTGTGTGCTTCAGAGTGTATTTGGGACCAGAGAAAATGGCCTTAAAGCAGTGTATGCTTGTATGACACATACATTTTACAAAGCAAATAAGATTAAAACAATAATAAACCACTGTATTTTTCATGTATTTTGCATTCCTGAGTAACAAACTACAATTTGAATAGAATGCTGATGTGCACCTGCACAGATCATCATTGCAACATACCCTGACAACGCTCAGACGCTCACACTTTAAGGCCACTTTAGAATCGCTGTTTAACCTACATGTTCTTGGATTGTAGGGGAAGACTGGAAGTCCTGGAGGATAACCTACACATGCACAAGGAAAAAATGCAATCTTCTGCTGAGATTTGAACTTGAGACAGTCTTACTGTGAGGCACTTGTGGTTAAAGTTCAGCAGAAGGATAACTCCCTCTGTGTTGCGCTGGCTTCTACCCTGCATTGTTTCACATTGTTTTCTCCTACAGATGGGATTACTTCGTGCAGTTAGCGCTTCTCTGTCTGTTTAGCAACTGTTGCTGCCTGTTGTATATGTATATATTTTCCCTCCCCACGCCTGAGCCCTTGATCCCCCGAGCTAATTCCATGAATCGCCCAAATCTAAATCCATGGATGGAGGGACACACAGTTGGCAACACAGCGACACAGTCGGGATGGACAGATGGATGAGAAAGGCACAGACTCGTAATAAAATGTGCAAAGCTCCCAGTGCTCATCTTCTTGCTGTTCCTTTCCAATCCATCAGCAGCAGGGCCATGTGGCGTTTGTGTGCCCTCACTTTGCAGATGCACCAGTGATCCACCACGCCAACTCATCAGAGGAGGACGTTCAAGCCCAGCTGACGTCACTCATCAGCCCTCTGTAATCGAAAGGGACACTAATCCTGCTCCACTCCAAAGCCTTGCAGCGCCTGGGGGGCAACGGGGAAAGACGAGCAGAGAGACACAGGGAAAGAAGCTGGATCTGGGAGACAGCGGGGCACGCATGTAGGATTTTGGCAGGTGGGAGGAGACGGGACCTGGACAGGAGTGGCAAAGTGCTGCCGGGCACACATCCACCCCCTGATCTTCTGTTAAGCTCCTGAGATTCCTGAGGGTTTGGGACCCCCCAGCCCCCCCTTCTTTCCACGCTTCGCTCTGGAGGCCTTAAACTCTTGTGAGGGCTCTGCAGAGGGGGGATGCCGTGGGAGCTGCTCGCCTCCTCCTGCACCCCCTCTTCTCTCACCTGTTCTCACCGTGGAGGAGCCGAGCTTCACTACAGTGGAGCTGTGCCAAGATGGAGAAGATTTATCCTTGACTGCAAGCGAAGGGTAAGAGACGACAAGTTGGTTGTGGATTTGCAGGTGCAATTTACATTTCAGTTGACTAGAGGTTCAAGTTTACCTGTAAATGAGTTAAACTTATCTTCACGACTCTTGAAGCAAACTCAACGCAGAGACGCTGTGAAGACAAAATCTCCTAAAGTCAAATACTGCAGGTTCAGCTCACAGAAGTAAGATTTTCATCAAGTTATCAGGGGACATTTTGTAGTTACATTAGGACTTTTCATATCTATAAAAAGCATAGTACATTCTAAGAAACAATTAAAAAAAATTGTGATTGAACTTTATTCATAGCACCTGAGGTCTTTTGAGTAATTAAAAATAATCTCATGCATGTAGACATAGTTGCACAGTGGGACTAAAAACTTGCAGTTGTAATGAGTCTAAACACCTCGTCCTCCACACTAAGGGCTGGAAGAGACTTCTAGTGAGCTGAAAACGGCCCACAGGCCACCAGTTGATGACCACTGTTTTAGCATTAAAACTTTAAATTCAAAAGCAGAGGGAGGATAAAAATGTCAATCTTAGTACAAATTTAAAAGACAGAGGTATAATTGAAAGTATCACAAAGGAAAATGTATTCATGTAAGAGTTTTTATTGTGAACAGTAAAAAACTTTAAACATGAACTAGTTTAGTAAGTTTGAATGTTTTGCATTTGTTAAAAAGTCAGCGATTTTCTCTGTCAACCTAACTGCTTTCTTCAAGCTTTTACATTTCCTGTCATATTCAACAGGAAACAGAAAAGGGTTGCAGCACTGTTGCTTCATAATTTCTGGAGTTCAGTCATTGCACAGGCCACGACACGATGAAAATAGCATGTTTCTGTACAACATGCTTTTTTCATCGGTCATGACCTACTCTATCCCACCAGGTGATCTGGAGGGGATGTATTGATGAAAACACACGCTCACACACACACATGCACAAGTTTTAACCATTGTAGTGAGATAAAGATAAGCAAAACAGATTCTTGGAAGGAAACAGGAAACTGAATCTATAAAAATCACATTTTATTTTGCTTATCATCATACATACCAAAAGGTTTGAAGTTTGATGGCAGCTTTTTATCTTTCATACTTTCCTCCTCAGATGATTCTGGTCTCAATCCTGAAATATAAACTCTACTTTTGGTTTGACTCCACAAGATCCTGTGGATCAGTCACATAGTTTGCCAATCATTTATATTCATCAGTACAGAAATTGCTCATTTAGTTTTCTTCCTGTATGGTTAATAACAAAAACCCCGTTTCATTGATGGATTCAGTCAGATCCATCCCATTTCACTGAAATGCAACAGAGACTGACGGCCGACTGACCTGAATCACTGTTTGGAACAACTGTGTATGAGAGGGATTACACAGAGGTTAAGCTTCTGCATCATAATAGCTGCTGAAAGTTTCCATCGCAGGTGGCACACGGACAGCTTAGCGTGCAGCACTTGTTAACAGCACAGTATCAGAAATGAAATTGTAAGGGCCGCACTCAGTCAGAAGTGGGTCAAACATGATAGCATCCTCCAAAAGCTGATCCTATTTGGATGAGAACAGGGTGTCCTCATTTTGTCCATTGTGCAAACAGGATTAGTGTTTGTGTATTTAAAAAAAAATAAAAGTATTAAACAATAAACCTGTTGTTTGAGACGATAAATCTGACACATTAATTCACACAAAACCAAGGGAACGTCAAAAATGTTCAGATGAGTTGGGGTCGGGACCCCACTTGGGTCATAAAACATCAGGTTAAGGTCCCATGATAATCTCAGAAAATCTAAATAAATGTAAAATAATTGGTAATAGTAAATTCTTATCATATACTGTATATTCAAAAGAAAAGTAAATACAATAATCAGAAATGAATATAAATAGTGTACAGGCTGTTTATATTGTCATTTTGTCATTTTAGGAAAGTTTGTGTCCTCTAAACTGGTCTTCATTGAGGTCACTAGCCTTTGTCACTGTTACTCTGTGGGTCAGAAGCTGAAAAGTTTGGGAACCACTGCTCCAAAGTATGCAAAAGGAGCATTTTTTAGCCAGGGACGCCTCCTGGCTGGAAAAGAATTTTAGGCTTTTATTATGTTGTTGTCATATTTACAGCAGACTGTTTGAAAAACATACTGCAATATAAAAATGAGCGAATAACCTTCTGATCTATGTGTACGTTGATGTCTTGTTTTATAGTGGATATTAATACAGCTCCCTGAAGCTTCTTCTCTCCTGTTTTAAATTAATAAAAAAGTATGATGCATATAAGACCATCTCGCCGGGGGCCACTGAGGGGGGGGCAGCAAATTGATAGGGTGCCCCTCCCATCCCCCACTTGGTGGCGCCCCTGTTTCTAGATTAAAATAACACAATGTCTGCCCCCAAATGAACATAACTATAGTAAAAGTACCCAAAAACTTGCGTCAGACATAAGACATTTTTGTCGTTCAATAATTGACAAGATCTTGCAGAATGAATGATAACAAATGCTTTTTTATCTTTTTTTTCAAACAAGTCAGTCAAGTTTTTAAAGTGCATTCTGTGGATAATACAAAGTTTTAACCTAAAAAAAACCCAAAACGTTATCTAAACAAAATATAAAAAAACCCAACTAAACAGACCAAATTATTTTTTAAACTGCAAAGATCTCAGGCAGCAAAACAACCATCACACCAGGCCTTGAACCCCACTCTCATGAATAAAAGTCCAACAGACGGTTCAGCAATCAGGCTTAGAATGAATTTTGAGTATTTACACCCCTACCCCTACTTTTTGTTTTTACCAAAATGTACAAACTTTGCTTTTTCGAGTGGAGATGGTATCTCAACAGTCTGATTCAGCTTCATTTAATGTGACGTCATTGTTGCTGCGGTTGGCTCATAGTACCCAGAACAGAGCGTACCAACAGAAACACTTCAGATTAGGTCAGTCTCTCAGGGGGGAAATTTCATTAAAGGGTGCGCCGGATTTTGCAGATTGTTTCATTACACCAGGCAACAAACCACGATTGGTACTTAGAGGGGACAGATATATGCTAAGACTCGGTGAGAAAAAGAAAGAAGGAGCAGGAGGGAGGGCTAAATACAGGATTCTGATAGATCCTCAGTCCTTCCTAATCCCCTCCAGCCATTCTGTGGGGAATAAACAGACTGAGGCTGGACATGCACACAGACTCATGCATGTTACAAAAAAATGAAACTATTAGTTGTCTTGTGATTAAAAAGAAAGGACATTTTTTTTAAGGGATCACACCAAGCTTAGAGAGGGATCATGAATCCTCGCAGGCTCGTGTAAAGTCGTCCAAACGGAAACGGGGCATTTGTTCAGTCAGACTTCCTGTCAGAAAATAAAACAACTGCGGCACATAATCCATTTAATATTAAACCCTATTTGAGCTTTTCACTAATCTGCAGTATGAATGCATTTCAGTTTGAGTGCATCTGAGGGACTCTTTTTTGTTTTTTATGCACAGCCTTTTAATATAAATGGTTCGATCAGCCAGTGAGATTTAGGATGGGAAATCTCTGACCAATAAAAAGTCTGGATGATGCTGGATTTTTCTATGACGCTGTGGCAGGAGGGGAACAAGAATGAGGGATCAGATGATGGGATTTTTATGGGGCGCAGCTGAATGTAAAAAAAAAAAAGTTTGTCTGCCTAAAAGCAAAATAAATAGAAATGACAGTTGACTCAAGACTTTTGCACAATATTGTAGATGCTTTCAAATATTTCTCGCAGGCCTCAAATTCTCCAGCAGTCATTTTCATCACGTCACTACCTTTTTGATGTGTTTTGATACATTTTGTCCCTGGTTTCCCTTTGAGCGTCATAGTGATTTGGTTTTTGTCTGCAGGGGTCAGGAGGAGATGGGTGCTCAAGATCCAGACTGTGAAGATCTCAAAAGGAAGAAGCAAAGAGTACCGTTCCAGGTGGGTGCTATACGCTACTGTGACCAAACTTTGTGGTACAATCAGCACAGAAACAGTCTGGAAGCTGGTGGACATACCATGTCAGTCAACATCATGTAAAATGGCCTGCACTTGTGTAGCACTTTATCAAAGCCGAGGACTCCAAAGGGCTTCACACTACAATCAGTCACCCACCCATTCATCCACCCATTCACACACTGATGTCGGTAAGCTACCTTGTAGCCACTGCTGCCCTGGGGCGGGCTGACAGAAGTGAGGCTGCCATTACACCGGCCCCACTGGGTCGGTGGTGCCTAAAGGTTTGGAAATCGTTTCGAATTTTTTAACAAACTTGCATAACTTTGACCTGAAATAACATCAGATATTCACGCAACTTCTGAAAGTAGGAGGTCAAGTAAAAAGGAACCAAACGACTTGGTCTTTTTTAATCCTAAAGGGAAATGAACAATTATTTGTGCAACAGTAAGTACAGATAAAAAACTCGGGCAACTGTTGATCAGTCCATGAGAGGTTTTATCTTATTCTTGCTCAGTTCTTCCCTAAATCTTCCCTTCAGATATTCCCTGACCCGGCTGATGTCGTCCTGGGCCCCGAGACCTGTTTGAACAGCCTGGACCACGGCCGCGCAAAGGAGCGCCTGCCCTCCATTGTTGTGGAACCCACCGAAATGAGCGAGGTGGAGAGCGGAGAGCTGCGCTGGCCCCCAGAGGACGTCGAGACAGAGGACGACGAGGAGGACCTGTTCTTGGAGCAGTGCATCCCCCCGGCTAACATCGCCGACTGGGGAGAGGATGAGGAAGAGGAGGAGGAGACTTCCGTGATACTGAACCAGCCGCCAGGTTTGACACTCATTGGTGAGTTGGAGACGAAAACATTCCCTCTGCTTTATAGCTTACTCTCACAGTTTTAAAATAAATTGTTGCGTGGATAAATCAAGAACTTGGAAAACCCCTGAATAGCTGCAGTAACTGGAATCTAATTAGGTGCAGAACTTTTTTTTTAGATGTCAAAAACGACAAGATCTATTGTACAATAAACAAGCACTCACAGTAACCGTTTCTATGGCAGCTCAGTTCTTTAAATTGAACAGGGCTGTGTTTGTTTGTTTGCCACTGAGTAAATTACTTCCAAATTAAAAGCTAGATTTATTTTCAAGGAAGCCCTCAAGGAAATTTGTTGTGGGCCTACTAATAATACCAGATCTAAGGAAAAAAAGTATTTCATTTCTCTGACATACTGAGGCCAACACTGAATATGCTGAATACCAGTTTCTTTTTTTTTGTCTCAGTTCCTAACATACAGTGATGACATCAGTGATGACATCATCATCATGTGATGTCATCGCTGTATGTTGAGGAACTCTGAGAACGCAAACCTCCACCTTGGCCATAGGGTCATTAAAAAAGATTGTAGGAGCCGGATAGTGATTCCAATCACCATGAAAAATTTAAACATTTGTTCTTTGTGACAATCTCAACATTTCCTTTAAAGGTCATTAAAATCTGTTCATTTCTTTCTGTGCACAGACAAACAAGTGTCATTGAAAACATATACCTCCTTGGCAGAGGTCAATTAAAAGCCTTGCATTCCTTACTTCCTTATAATGCCTACATTCTTTGTCGACGTTCTTAGGGACTATCTTTTGTTGTACAACTTCTGTTGTTAAAAACTGAACAATTACATGTTAGCATATGAAAATACAAAGTTTTTGATTTCTTCTTCAAAGACATATTGAAGTGAGGTTCTGTGAAAAGGTTACAACCAATCAGTATCTTACCTGCTGTACGGTACACAGCTTTTTGAACGAGCTCAGTTTGGAGAAACAGTTTATTTCTGACTGAATGACAAGCTAGTCTGAGTGAAACCAAAACTAAAGTGGTTTGCTGCCATTTTTAAACATCTCAAAACAAAGTAAAGGTAAAAGCTATTATATAAAATTTCATTATATTATTTAACCTTAGCAGAGAAATATTAATTTCACTGTCAAGAGTAACTAAGGCTGCAGTGGAGGTGCTACAGCTAGCTGCTGCAGCTGCTACCTGCACTTGCAAATGACCATGAAATTCAATTGAAATAAATATGTAATGCAAAATGAATTGCAATGCCAAACAAAATAAATGATTAAAAAATAAAATTATAAATAGCATCTTCTTAAACTAGTCATTACCTGTTGATGATTAGCTCATCAATTCAGTCAGAACGGAACATTTTCCCATCGGATGCTGTTTGAAGAGCTGCGTTCCATTTACCTCAGACGTCTGTACTCAGAATGATGATTTCTGTGTTCCTGTTGCACGTCTGAAAACCAGGCTAACTACTATTAGCAATACAAGTAGATAACAATGTGTTTCTCTGCGTTACTGTAAATGCATTCAAACGCTGTAGCAACATGTTCACTAGTAGAGACGGTGTAGTAGTATGAGTGTGACAGATTACTTGAGATCCAAATGATCAGAAGTAGATATAAACAGTTCATTACTGCAGTTAACAACACTATTCATGTGTGAGGCAGCCATATTGGAACTAGAGGTAAGGTACCTTTGACTTTATGAGTTAGAACTTGAACTTTTGGTGGCATTCCAGTTATTGTTTTTTTTTTTTACTTGGAACACAAAAAAATTCATACTTTCAAGTACAAATGTAACACACCATATCTAAAACAGACAAAATATTAGTCCTTTATAACCTTTCTACAGAACCTCACCTTCAAATATTTGAACTAACCCTTTCACTGGAATGATCTTCCCTGAGTTTTAGTGTCTCAGTTATGCAAAATAGCAACGGTTTGAACAGTTTTACGAGAATACCAAAGTAAGTATTTAACGATCTTTAAGTAAAATACGAGGATCAGAGGATGACAATAAACTTATTGTAGCCTCGTCATCTGCATCTGCATCAATCTGCAGACAAATGCAAACATTAAACCGAGACAGAGGTCGCATACACAGCTGCATTTATTCTTTGGGTTTTTGTTATAGTCATGTACTTCACACTGTTATACAAAATAACAGGAATTTAACTTGACGACTCTTTTCAAAACAGACATTGAGTTGGTGTTCCTGATGACCTTATGTCCACTGAGGGTCTCATGAAACTTTCCTGCACAAGCAATAATACAAAAATAAATATATTTATACGGACAAGTTGTTAAAATTATGAACTGATCTTCACAAGTTATGTCTTTTTCAGTGGTGCAAAGTCAATTTTTTGTTTGGAATCAGTTGTGGCCAAAATTTTTAAGAATGTCACAATTTTTGGTTTTCATAAAGTTTGCAGCCTCTAAGCATTCCATATGTTTTTTTGTTTTTTTTAAACTTTTTATTGACAAATACATCCAGTTTAAGCAAATACTTAATATTTACAATGTTCTTTAAGACTTCTGCAATTCGCCTTGGCATGTTGAATATCAGTTTCTGGGCAAAATCTTGATGGATGGCAACCCATTCTTGGCGTAATCAGTGCTTGGAGTTGATCAGAGCTTCAGAGTTTTTGTTTGTCCACTCTCTTTTTGAGGATTGACCACATGCTCTCAGTGGGATTGAGATCTGGAGAGTTTCCTGGCCATTGACCCAAAATTTCAATGTTTTGTTCAGCCACTTGGTTATCACTTTTGCCTCGTCTGCTCCATCATGATGGAAAAAAAAAAAAAAAAAAATCATCTTCAAATTGTTCCTGGATTGTTGGGGGAAGTTGCTCTTGGAGGAGGTTTTGATGTCATTCCTTATTCATGACAAAATTTTGAGCGAACCCACTCCTCTAGATGAGAAGCAGCCCGACACATGAATGGTCTCAGGATGCTACACTGACACAGGACTCATGGTAGCGCTCACCTTTTCTTCTCCGGACATTCATTTTCCCCTATGTTCCAAACTTTCTGAAGGGGGCTTCATCAGAGAAAATAACTTTACCCCAGTCCTTTGCAGTCCAATCCCTATACTTCCTGCAGAATATCAGTCTGTCCTTGATGTCTTTCTTAGAGATAAGTGGCCTCCTTGCTGCTACTCACACCTGTCTTCTGCCATTCCTGAGCATACACTGCAGTGGTGGTGACCCGATCTCGTAGATGCCTCCTCTTTAGTAGTTGGTCCTATTGTTTGCTTGACTTTCTTGGGTGCCCTGAACTGCAACTGAACCACTCTCATTAAGGTACTTGATGATTTGAAAAATGGTTGATTGGAGTGCTATCTAACAAGCAGCACTGTCCTTGCTTGTGAAACCCTTTTTGATGCAATGCGACAATGACTACACATTTCCTCGGATGTAACCGCAGTTAACAGAAGAAAAACCTAAAAGCACCACTACCCTTTGAATGCAACCAATCAGCTGTCTTGCCCTCATTAACCTTTTCTCCTGAGGTAATGAGATAATCACTGAAATGATGTTAGCAAGTCATTTTGTTGGGCCAAAATGCAGTCATTTTTGTGATAAGGTTATTTTTTATGGCAGGGAATGACTTTGCAATTCATCTGATTACTCGTCACAATCTAGAGTTAATACCAATTCCCACCATAAAAACTGAGGTAGCAAACTTTGTGAAAACCATAATCTGGGCCTTTCTCAAAATGTTTGGCCACGACTGTAGTTGAAGAACTTTCCTTGCATGCATAGCCACCACAAACTCAACATGTGGTAAATAAACATATACAGCAATAATATAGCGACTACTTCTTATGATTGTAGTTCAATGAAAATCCTGTTCCAACTCTGTTGTCAAACCCCATTGACGCTGAGCTATATGGAGACTTTAAATGCAAAAACTATTTATATATTTATAATAAACCTCTTCTTTAATTCATCAACACAAACACAATCTGCATGTGGTCACAACTCTTAAAACCAGTGAATTAATCTAGCTAGATTGCACTGTTCTTGTATTTAATGTTTGGTATTATTTTGCAACTGGATGCTAAAATTTTTAATATGACTCATGCAGTGGTTGCAGAATGCTTTAAGTAACAAATGAATCTTGATGTCATTGGTTTTTCACAGACCTTCAGTCGGATGCGTTTCGAGACGACACGCCAACACTCCCACCCAACAGCGCTCCAGCCTTCAATTGACTCAGTTCACCTCCTTCTCACCATCTGAAGATACACCCTGACATGAACGGTGGCAACAACTGCGACAAAACATTACAAGGGGGTAAACCAAAACGTGACAAAGCAAGTGTTAGATTGAAAGAATGCAAGCACATCGACGTGCCAACTGGGACGTTTAATTTCACAGTAAAATCGATGTGTGTAGCAGAGTCCACGACCGCATAACCTGCTACGAACACACACCATTCGAGCCAGATCTTTGCAGTTTTTCTGTCCTTTTTTTAACTTGTGGGTAAATTTTTGCTGATGGTGTGAGTTTGGGTTTCGTTTCCTTTGGAACCTTCTATTTTAAAAACATGCACACACACACACACCCACATGCACAAAGGAGACCTCTTCCATGGTAATATGCTTTACTTCTTTACTTTAATTCACATTTTTGCTCCATTTCTGTATATTGTCTCTCTGTCTAATGCAGACGTTAGTTCATACCTTTGTCATAAGTCCTTTTTTTGAGCAGTGTATAGCCTGTCATAGTATTTACTTGTTTATTTCTTTAGCATGCAGAAGTAAATAACTCGAAACTGTGTTTGCTGCTCACTGGGCCGAGCTAGACACGGCTTGGATGTGGTTTTAAAGGAGAGCAGCTCCAGCCACATCAGCAGGTTCCAGATGATTTTAATTAGTAAAAACAGGCGTTTTTCGAGTGAATTGTACTTATGGAATTTCAGAAATAACCTAAAATGTTTATTTTAAAGTTGAGAATAAAGCATTTGCTCTCCAACTGCTTGAAATTATTTTTGTTTTAACTGTGAGCTTGTGTCACATTCAGGAAATATTACTTTCAGTGCTTTTGTTTGTAATGTCAAAAACCTTTTTTCTTACCATGTAAATTGTAACTATATTACAAAACACACGTTGTGCTTTTATTTCATATAAAAAGTTTTCAAACCTTCTTGTCTTCAGGAATGTGTAGCATGAACACTTACAGAACAGGTACAAAGTTCATCAAATATTTGTTTGTGCAAATATTTTTCTTGAAAGTAAAAATAATAATAATTTTTTTTTAAACACTATTTTCTGGAAGTAACCTTAATGATATGTATTAGATAAACGGAAGCATAAAAGCAGAAGTAAAAAAAACAGAATCATGGAAAAGATGACAATCAAGACACTGATGCTAAAATACTTAAAAAAGTAAAATCATGAAAATGTATTATGAATAAAATATGTGGTTTATAGATTAAAATGCACAAATATAATTTAGACAAGTGACACAAGTCTCATGGACAAAATAATAAAATACCTTTAACAAAAGTTGTACTTTGCTTCAAAGTATAGTAACACAATTATGATCTAAACAAAAAAATAAGACTTTTGCAAGTGTTCTAGAATATTTACAATATTCAGATTTGCCTAGTCTCTGTATAACCACACTGACTTAATCTTAAGGGCCAATAGGAGTTGTGTGAGAAACCTTGTGCAACTAAATGTGTGTGTATGTGAGTGGGTGTGTGCGTGCGCGTGTGCAGATGCTATTGGGCTGAGGTTATAAAATGTAAAAAACCCAGCAACACTTCCACAACTTCCTGCTAACAGCGAGAATACAACATCAACAGCCCAGTCAGCCGAAAGTTGAAAACTACATTACAGGTAATTTAAAATTTATTAAGATTAAAAGAGATAATTTATTATAGATGCTTGGATGTATTTAGTTGATTTAGGGAAGTGTTATGTGGAAATGTGGAATATATTTATTTTAGGTAAAACATTTCTTTTCTAGGTTTTTTTTTGTTGTTGTCTGTAATTTAGTATAAATGCTTACAATGTTATGTTTTCCACCTACAGCTTTAATGAGCCATGGATCAAGATTATAACCTTTCTGACTTGTTGGAATTTGAAAATTGGACCCTGCCTCCATTTCCTGACATGATTCAACCTGAGATTCAACCCATCCAAATAGTGGCTCTGGTCTTCTATGGCCTTGTGGTCCTCCTGGGAGTCCCAGGTAACGCTGTGGTGTTGTGGGTGACGGGGTTCTGCATGACCCGCTCTGTCACCTCCATCTGGTTCCTCAACCTGGCTTTGGCTGACTTTCTGTGCTGCCTCTCCCTCCCGCTGCTCATGGTCCCTCTAGCCCATGATGACCACTGGCACTTTGGTTCGCTGGCCTGCACGCTGATCAAAGGCCTGTTCTACCTGGTGATGTACTGCAGCGTCCTGCAGCTGGTTCTGATCAGCCTGGATCGCTTGATGCTAGTGAAAAAACCCATCTGGTGTCAGAACAATAGGCGACCCACATACGCTGCTTTCGGGTGTGTGGCTGTGTGGTGCCTGGCCCTGGTAGGAAGCATCCCTCAGTTTGTCTACGCCCTGCACATAGAGGCAGGTGAATACAAGACAGAGTGCGTGATGGCGTACCCTAGAAACAGCGTCTGGTTCATCGCCTCCTTTCAGGTCATCATGGGATTCATATTGCCCTTCCTGGTTATTGTCATTTGTCACCTTATGGTGTACAGCAGCACTCAGAGGGGAATGTCACGAGGTCGGACCCGGTCCAAGCGAACCTTGAAGGTCATTGTTGCCGTGGTGCTGACCTTCTTCCTTTGCTGGGTCCCCCTGCACATCATAAACTTCATCGACTTGAACACCCCTGCAGCGTCTCCTCACAGCCCAAAGCTTTACATCGCACATGTCTTGGCTCTTTGCTTGGCATATTTTAACAGCTGCCTCAACCCTCTGATCTATGTGTGCATGGGCCGAAGCTTCAAAGACAGCGTCAACCGCTCCCTGCGCAACTTCCTCCACTTCATTACCGAGGAGCCACACTCCAGGGGGAGCGAAGCCGTCAATAACACCAAGAGCACCACCACCAGCACCAGCAAGGACATGACCAAAATCTGATGCAGGGTGCTGACTTTGTACTACTGTTCAATTTGCCCTCATGTGTTTGAGATTTATTAGGTGAGTTTAGTTTCGTACTTGCCCTGAAAGTGACCATTAAAAATGTATGACGTAAAACCTGATTTTGAAAGTTTGGGCAAGGGGAAATCTGATGTGACACTTGTGTTGGGTTGTGTCAAATGTTTTCAGCACTGACTCAGTGTTGCAAATCAGGAACTGTTGCTCAATCCTGCATGTTCCAGCAGCTTTGTCTCACACCAAAAACGCTAACGACACCTCTACCACTTCTTCTTTTGCCTCAGAATTCTTGTTGAAATAGAATTTTTTTAAGGTCATTTTGATAAATTATATAGCTGACAGAATACGTCCTGTAATGTACTTCACAAGAGGATTTTCTTATCACATGCGCTTCTTTTGTTGAGATGACAGAAAATAGTCTCATCATTCGTGCAGCAGTTCATTTTACAAACCTCAAGATGGAGACACAATCTAAATCTCTCAAGGGTCTGTCTTTTGGCCGAGTTTCTAAACATGAATATTGTGTTTTTGCTCAATTTCAAGACTTTTGACTATTTTGCTTATTTTATATTACTCAAGCGAGAATACCTGATTCTAAAGTGAAAAGTGTTTACTCTGATTTTTTTTTAAAATTCTGTTTGATATTTATGCACATTAGAACACATTTAACCTGGCAGTGTTTATTTTTTCATGGTCAAACATGATATTTCAGGTAAAGTAAGATGTTTTGCAAATCAAGTATTTAGTTCGAAAAGGTTCATGGTCACATCTGTTGGTTAAAAGCTAAATAGATATCTGTTTAAAACTGTATTTTCTTGAATTGAAAAGGTAGCTTTTTTCTACTTTTTTATTAAAGATTCTCACCAACAAAAAGATTTATTCCCAGATATATAGCAAATGAGTTTATAGACTGCAACAAGGGTCTTAAAGTTTTAGCAAACGCTTTTTTAAAAAAACGATAGAATTTTTCATGTTTGAACAGACAAATTTTCATTCAACAACAGCTGTTTTCTTAAATGCAGTAAACTTAATCAGAACCTGAACTAAATATCTGTTCTTAATGTAGCTTAATCTGCAATTTGTATAAGTGTGTGTGTCCTAAGGACTGAAGTGAATAAACACATCAGCGCTGTGAGTTTAAAGAGAAGAAATGTAAAAATTAATATGTTAAAGTTCTCAAATAAATGAACAACCACTTTTTTTATTTTGATGACGTGTAGTCTCACTCATTTATTTTGTTTGTAAAGAGTAAAGAAAAGGTGTACAAAAAAGTGTCAATGTTGAGAGAAAATAACACTTTACATGCTACATTCGTTCCAAAAAAAGGCCACGTGATGGTATATACAAAAACAGCCATATTTACAAAGTGTGTTTGCGTGTTTAGGTGTTTAATTAAAACTGTGCTCTTAGTAATACTTCAGACACATGCATAAATGTATACATACTGTGTAAACAGCTTTTATCGACGCACATTGAAGCTTCCACTTATTGGTGCCATAAGCAGCTGGCTACAGATGAGCACTAATAAACAGTAGATGTCAGTGTGGTTTGCTCAAGAGTTAGAGCTGAGGAACCGTTGAAGTCACATGCATCTGATCCCCGTTCAAAGATTCACTATCACCGGGTGAACTTTAAGAACACACAAAAACGTAATCTTTGCAGCACAGTTGAGATATTTTTCTTGAGGCTGTTCACTGAGTACAACATAAACCAATCCTCTATGTAATTAGTGTTTTCTTATATGTGATTTTCTATTTTAAACAACGTCCCAATAAATTTATGGAACAATGTCCACTTCCAGGTAAGTAATTCCAAATAACAGGTATACTTCACAAGAATGTGAGTTCAAACAGAACTGATCATCAAAGTGGGCCAAAGGTGACATTTTAGGAATACTTTTAGGAATATTTTCAGGTGTAACAACATACTACTGTCCTTTTACAAGTTTACCTGTCAGCACCACGGACCTAAAACATCCATCCATCCATTTTCTTTACCTGCTTGTCCTTTCCAGGTCACGGGGAGCTGGTGGCCATCTCCAGCCATCACTGTGTGAGAGACATGGGGGACACCCTGGACAGGTCGCAAGTCCATCCCAGAGCCACATAGAGACAAACGAGACAAACAACCATTCCCACTCACACCTAGGGACATTTTTTTAGAGCTACCAAATAACCTAACATGCATGTTTCTGGTCTGTGGGAGGAAACTGGTGTACCTGGAGTAAACAACTGTGTGCACAGGGAGAATATACAAACTCCATCCTGAAAGGCCCCAGGTCGGGGCCTGCAACCTACTTACTGCGAGGTGACAGCTCTAAACACTGCTCCAATTTGGTTAAAATAATATCAGTGGCATAGTATTTTAAATGACCATCTTTATGACCAATCAACCCAAAAAACTATAGCTTTATAACTTAAAAAGCAACAAACATAAACAAAAAGTGTAAATATATTTCGTCACTTAGTTGCGTTGCGTACCATGTCAGCACAGTGTAACTTTGCATGAATCATCATCCATTAGAACAAGATGATGCCCATTTGTCTAGAGTCTAATGCTTGTAGAAATAAAAGAAATGGACACTGAATCCATACAGACTCCAGCTACATTTTTAATTTTGCTGATTGTAGATATTTCTCATTAAAATATGTTGTAGGTAGAGGTAGGTGCACTGTAAAGAAATTATCCGGTTTTTTTGGCTTATGATCAGTGGCTAAATGAAATAACTTTTATGCTGCTTATGTTTTTTTTAAGTCATATATTGGTGATCAATGGATTTAAAACAGGTTGGACAATTTCTCATACTGTAGTTATGACTTTAAGAGACCCTGAGCGGAATCTGAGAATCTTCTTTTTGAGAGCGTGGGACGCTTTGATCTTGACGAAGGCTTTGGGCTGTGCCGAGGTGTTTGTAGAGGCCTGTGGTGAAGGAGACGATGAAGAAGAGGTAGAAGCGAGGCGAGGTGGCAGCTGCTGGGGCCACACCAGCCCCCCGCTCTCATCTGAGTCACTGGACAGCGAGCTGGAGGGTGGGGAGTACACCTCGCTTATGCTGGACTCGGACTCTGCGGGGGCGGCACCGGCATAGCCCTCCTCCACCTGACAAAGAGGCGCTCTTCCCTGAGAGTCCTGGTGCCAGCGCTGAGTGTGCTGATGTTGGGAAGGGACCTGGGAGCAGGAGTGACCGTGGCGAGCTTTTCGAGGTGGTCGCTTGTGCGCCTGCACCGCTGTCTGGATTTCACCTTCATCCTGGCTGAGCTCCAGATTAGAGCACCAGCGTCGGCTCCCGCTGTGGCCCTTGTTGCCAATCTGGGTTCCAGCGACCTGGCCTTGGTTATGAGCAGGACTGGTTCGGCTTGGGCGGCTTTCTGTTGTGCTGTACCTTCTCTCAGGAAGCACCCGCTGGCCTGGAAGGCTGTTTTCAGACTGGCATCGGCTGGTTTTACTGCTGGCTTTTTTGGATTTCTGTCGGTCATTGTGACTTTTTTTAGGTGCTTTGGACTTGGAGTTGGATTGGTCAGGAGAGACTGTGGTTCGATTTGGCTTTGGCTGCTCCGGTTTGTAGTGTCTGGGAGACCGCACAGGAGCATGACAGCCTTGTCCAGGGATATACTGAGCACTTACTAAATTGTGCATTTGATAAGAAGGGTTTTGTGGATGCAAATAGTGTTGAGGAGACGGGGATTCACAGCAAAGGTCAAGAGCCCCGACACCACAATTTGGTTCCAAAGAGGGCAGAGGTGATGGTAGTCTCCCAGTCAGGCAGTGTGGCCCAGACTGGGGGTAGGGCAGGGCCAAATAACACCCCTCCTCAAAAGATGGGGCCTCTCCTCCTCCAGCCTCCCCCTGTAGCAGGTCACAACCCCATTCCTGGCTCTTGGGGTTTGTCGATAGGTCAACACGATCCGGGTGGGGGTCATGAAGGCATTGCTCTGTGGTTATAGAAGGACTTCTCCTGTGCTGGGAGCTGTGTCCGGAGGCACCGCAGTATGGGGGGTCAGGGGTCAGGGTGGTGCGAGGCTGACACGGCCGGGGTGATAAGGTATGGCGCTGGATGAGACTCAGGATGTAACCCTCTACCCTCAAAGCCTGCTGGAAGTCCTCCTTGGTGACTTGATCCGTTGCAGGCTGTCGATACCAGGCGGGGTCCCACTGCCAGGAGGCCACTGCTAGTTCCTCCTCAAGGATACCCTCCAGAGGCGGGTGAGGGGCAGAGAAAGAGCGGGGCAGACTGGGTCGTAGAACTGGCACTTCAAACTCTCCGTTCAGCATGAGGGTGTCTCCTAAATACAGAAAGCAACAATGCATCAAGCCAAGATATAGAGACAAGATTAAAAAAATTAAAAAAAGTCACATAGTCCTTTTGTTACTCTTTTATTACAAATTATTTCATTTAACAAGAGAGGAGTGATTCCTGATGAGAAATAAAAGTCACAACCATGTTTTATGGTGTGAGACTGCATTGTTTTGGAGATAAAAAGAGTTGATCTTTACTAAATAAAAATATCAGTCTGATTCTATGCTCACAGTAGTGGCAATTTGGAGTTTTTATAATGTTACAATGTCAGGAAGCTAACACGCTTATAGGGAAATTAGGATTAAACTATGACTTCTGATGGTTAAGTCAGCATTTTGCAAATGTTTAAAGCATAAAAAAGCCGGATTGAAGGTATCAATAACTGTTAGGAATACTCCCTTAAAAACAATGAACATCTGAGCAAAATATTTAAATCCAAATGTTCAAAACATTGTAAAGACAAAAGATAAATGAGTGATGAAACAAATAATACCAGTAACAATGGAGTCATAACTTTAGCCTAGCTTATTTTGGATGATGCAGAAATGTAGATTTTGATTTGTTATTTTCTTTATTAGCACACTTCAAAGTGATTTTCTTTCCCCAGGAAGGGTTTGGGGTTGGCTATTTATTACTTCTGCCAAGGAGGTTAGGTTTTTAGTAGTGTTGCTTTGTTTGTCTGTCCGTCTGTCTGTCTGTTAGCAAGATAACTTAAAATCTAATGAACAAATTTTGATTAAATTTTCATCCGGATTTTGCAATTTTTAAATTGCATAATATATATATATATATATATATATATATATATATATATATATATATATATATATATATATATAATTAAGTTAATAACACACACACAAACAAAAAAGCAATACTTCACTAACAGTAATCCAATGTTCAAAATAGAGTAGGAAGAAATATGAACCTATGCTATCTTGCACGTTCTCCCATTCAGATTTGAAGCATTACTTGCCAGTTGTGTTTCAATTAATTTGTATTTATGTCTCTATAGTAGTCAAATCTGGATGCACCTTTTTTATCCATTTCATTTAAGACACTTTACAAAGTTTTATGCACATTATTTCACTCAGCTTATTAGATTTGAACAAGTAAAAATAATCATGCTCAAAGATAAGTTTTGATACTAAAGGTTATGTATTTTTTGTTTGTAAAAGGAAAATGTGAATGCTGTAAATTACAATGAAAAACAAAACAAAACAAAGATTATCGATTCAATTAAAAATGGTGCTTTTCCAAACTGAAAATGTGCAGAACACGGAAAAGAGATTTTTAAAATTTCAACGAGATCTACCTGGTTAAATAAAGCTTAAAAATAATAAAAAAAAGAAAATCTATTCTTCTGGACATCTCTATGCTTACTCTTACCTACAGACTTGGACCTTTCAGTGTAAGTGCATGAAGAGACGGTTTCTGAGGCCTCAGCAGACAAAGATTTTCCTTTGGGTGACTGACCCTCACTCGACTCATAGAATCCTAAAGGAAAGCCAAATTAGAGACCCAAAAAAGACATCTGTCATATTTATTATCGCTGCTTTTTGTTTCTAAAACACAATCCCAGCAAGTTGCAGGCGGTCTCTCAGCACGCTTTACAAATAAGCCACCAGACGAAATTACAAGCTACTGGAGCGTGAATAAACAAGATAAGCAGAGGTAAATAAAAAAGTTAATTCCAGTATATTCTGAAAAGCATCAGGAAAGCAAGATAAAGCAACAATTTTATACAAACATATACTCAGTTGAATTATTGGATAAAACAAAATTACAGTGTGCATTTGCATTTAGAAAGTTCTTAATTACACGCCTGACAGAGCTGCGATGACAGAGAAGCTTTTAAACAGTGGGAGTACCAGAACTCGGCCGACTGTCGCCGTTGTCTCTGTGAGCTCCATCACAGCAGCCATCGCCGGTGTCGATCTTCAGCTCCTCCACCTGCTGTTCCAACGCCTGCATTAAGCCCCACGGAGAACTCTGAAGAGCACTCTGAAACACAAATGCACCCAGACTGTTTACGTGCTCCCTCTGTTTAATTGCACTGTTGATTAGCAATCTTTAATTAGACACCGAGAAGCAACAATTAGCAGTTTTAGTAACAAATGGAAACAGTTTAAACAGGACCTGCACCTTAACTATTTATTTTTAACGCCTGGTGCCATGAAAGAAACGCAAACGTGTAATTGCTTGTGTCTGGGGCTGCCACAGCTTATCAACTTTAGCAAATATAAAAACGACAATAACCTGGTGTGGTAAAAGATAAGACTTACATATAGGTTGAGCACTACTAGATAAAACAAGGTCTTTGTTTACAGCTTTGCCATGCAGTGCAGCAGACAATGTATATTCCATCAAGAAGTGATGCTTCCATTTGGAAATGCTGTCAACCGAGGCACAGCTGTATCCTTCACCTCCTATTTTTTTGGCATTCAAGCAACTTATTAGCACCCTGTTCAGAGCTGCTCGTCTGTTTCAGCATATATGAGCTGTGTGGGAAATAAACTGATTCACATGAACCCCAAAAGAAAAATAAATCTTTCCTAAGCTGCATTATGCTACAAATAAACTACCTGAAATAAACTGGTAGAATTACTGTCAATTCATCAATTCTCATTTCTTTTCTACAACTGGAAGAAAATAGCTAAAGGGGGGTCAAACAAATAAACCCTTCATTCAAAATGCAATTTGTTGCAAAGCTAGTTTCAAAATAAATATGCAAATGTGGCCATTTGGGGTCACCACTGTACATAACTGAAGCAGCCATATCTGACACTGGGCTTCAGTGTTCAGGGAGGCTCGTGTGGGAAGCAGACAGTTGAAACATGAATAATTCAAAGCTCGCTGAAGGGGAGGGGATGTTCTTTTATGTGGCTGGGGGAGTTCGCACACTTAGGTACATACTATCCAGATGTACAATCAGACACGCTGACTCATACAGGCAAAAGTGAATTGAAAACATATTGATGTCTTGTTTTCTACCTTGTTCTGACATCTTGAACAGGGCTTGGACCTTACGTACTCACACAAACATGCACGCACTGAAAATAAAATTTGACTTGTGTCTCTGACCAGCTTGCCATTTTTCTCCAGTGTCATGTTGCCATCATCTGACATGCACACTAACAGCTGGAGACACTTACATACAAGCTTGTCTGCATGGGCTAACACACACTGCTGTGCATCTGTGACTTCAGAGGACATTACTCTGACCTACGATATTAGACACAGTTATTTCTTGTCCTCATCTAACCTTCAGACTAACCGTGACACATCTCTGTATTTCAGAATTAAATACCTTTGAGGGCTTTCTTTTTGTCCCTGTAAGTGTGCAGGTCCTCATTAGATGTTAAAAGAAGGTCCCCACAATATGAGTAATACCAACACAACACACACACACGCACACACACCCACAAGGGCCCCTCTGTTTGTTGGTGCCAATATTGCTTGTAGGATATTTTAATACCAGAAGATTGAGGATGTCCTCATGAAAATATGACACTTTTCCTACATCGCAAACCTTCTGTAATGAAGCGCCTGCCAGATAATTGCTCCTGCTGCAACACGCTCCCACTCTTCCCCAGCCACTGTCATCGTTTCCCAGAGACAAATCAAACACTGCCACCAGGAATGTACATTGTGAGTATTACAGCTGATAAAAAATCATCCAGCAGCTCATTATATGGCATTTTAACCCCTTTTTTTTCCTGGAAGACGGTCATCTAGACAGATTTCTAATTTTTTTTGTGTGTGAAAATAATACAAACACTGATTCCTTTTAGACTCATTTCACGGAGTCCGAACATGTTTAGTCCAGCTCAAAGGGTAAAAAATAAAAAAATAATACATTGATGACTAAACACCCACAAGAAAACATTCCCATCCCCCGCATTATCTTTTTTTTTTTTTTTTTTGCTAAAAACATCCTGATTCTTATCATGTCTGTGCACGCTTTATCAAACGGTTTCACAGTGTCACTCAGAAATCTTACGCTCGGCGTCATTTACCTCAGGGCTCCAGACTCCTAACTGCTCGCCCTGCTTTGTCCTATTTGTGGCCTCAGTGCAAATATCTGCTGTTGTAGGGCAAATATTCCAAGCTATGCTTCCAACATGACCTCTTAACCCCAAACACTGTCGTCTCTTTGTCTCGACAAGCCGGGTCATTGTCTTACTGTACACAAAGCGTTAGCGTTGATGCATCAATATGTTTTGAGTGGAAAGCTTTGTTTTGGCTGCTGGCAGGGTGGTGGGGTAAATACGTGGCCTGGAGGAGGGGAGGCTATTGGAAACCAACTGATTATTGATTCTGCTTCGCACAATCAATTGTTTGCCACCGATTCTTGGACGCATGCACACATTGTAGATAATGCTGGTTTATAAACTGTTATAATCCTGGCGACAAACTAATCTTTCTGGATGAACAAACCAGTTGCTTTTCACACTGGAGTTCCGTTTATTTTGCGGGTTTGACAGCACCATTAAGACTGATCTCACTCAGGCTCTTTCACACTGTGAGTACTGTGGCGCTGCTGTTTTACTGCATCCTGTTCACCATGTAGGTGGGGGATGTGGAAGACGATGGACATGGTTCAGCCAAACTCACTTAGCCTTGGAGCTGTTACACCACCGGGAAGCAAACATCAGGTCCACCTGCATTTTTAATGGAGCAGGATATGGCTCAAGTGAATCCAGTTGAAAACAGAACTGCATTACAGCTAAAAAAAAAAAAAATGGTGATTTGACTTGAGATAAAACATTCAGGCACTTCAATCTGTACATGAAAAATGGAAAATTTTAAACCTTTAAACACAAAAGATAAATAGGCGGGACGTCTTATCAGTAACTGCATAATGACACCCAGTAAATCCATCACTCCAAAGAGTTTTGTGGACGACAGAAAAAGCAGACATGTTCAGACTGTGGCTGTTTTAAAAAGGATCGTAGAATAGATCTATTGCCGGCTAACAGCTGGTAATGTTTTAAAGCAGTGGTTCCTAAAGCTGGGGTCAGGACCCTGCTGTGGCTCATGAAACCTCAAGTGGGGGGTCTGATACAATCTCTAGAAATCTAAATATGTTTACAATTAACCGCTTATAACAGAATTAGTTGCAAATGTTTAAAATATCTATAAATAGACAAAATTGTGCCATTGTTGCAGAAAATGTTTGTGGTGACATTATGCCTTTGTTTAATTGGCCTATTAAAGTGTTTGTATACATCAATTACCAACAGTTAGAGGCCACAAGTCTCTGCCACTGTTATTTTGTGAGTTATAAATTGAATATTTGGAACCAGTGGAGTTAGATGATCCAGTTTTCATATAAATCATGTAAATAGGCATGTTTGACTAAAATCTAAAAAATTATTGCAGTGTCACAAGTCAGATCTTTATCTATTTTACTTTTGACCTACAGACTTTAAGTCTGAACCCTAACCAAAAGAAAGACAAAAGTAAAGATGTGAAAGTACAGCAGAAAATATAGTTTGCAATAAGTTTCAATCCAGAAATTTCCAGCACGAAACGCGCAAACCTCTCCCTTCTTTAGTCTGCTCCCTTGTCCTTCCCTACGCCTTATAAGGTTTTTTAGCTAAGTGGAGAGTGTCGGCTGTGTTCATTGTGACGTAACAAGCGTCGAGTTCCAGTAAGAGAACCAGTAAGGAAAAAATTAGTCATTGCTCAACTTTTGAGCCGTCATTGTAATACTGCAACATTTTGCACTGTGAGGACCACTGTAGCCATGAAACATTCTGCGTTCAGATCAGGTTTGTTTTTTTAAACAACACTTTGAGGATGTAGAAACCTTTTGGACCAGGGCAGAGAGGGCATGACGCCACACACACTCGACCCTATGTAATTAAAGCAATGTTGTGACTGAATCCACACAGAGCCGAAGTCTGTGGGAGGCCGGACACACACACACACACATACCACACTCAGAATACACCCTGCCCCCCACCCCATCACTCGACTCAACTTCTGATCTCTTATTTTTACAAGCACTAGGACATATTTTAAATGCTTTATTTCAGCGATGCAAGTGCTTCCTTCATAATTCCTACATTCTAGTTTGACAAAGGAGCTATTCTGCTCACTCCCAGTGTTTATATAAGTACACTCTTGACTCTCCTACAGTGGCTTATAGAAGGCAGAGGGAGTTGAAAAGAATTTCTAAATAGACATGAAGCAGGCTGCCCTCAGCGCTCATGTGACTGAGAGATGAGGAACCTCCTCAGAGTTCATTTAAAGGGATAGCTCGGATTGTTTGAAGTGGAGGTCTGTGGAGTTGTTACAGCAGTCAGTAAATCAACTGCTGCAGACTGTGGTCAGAACAATCTCAAATTGGAGAATGAGGGAGAAATTCTCATGGGGGAGTAGAAATAATGACTAGTCAGACTGGAACCTAATCCAGTGCTGACTACGGCCAATTAAAGCAACTCAGAGCTAAAATATTTCACAGCAGGCCATTGCAAATGCTATTTTATAAACTTATACTGAGTCACTTTTGCATTAGATGGTTACGTAGATGTCTACGGTTATTCATACTGTAGACTAGACTTATGACACAATCCGTGGTGTATCATTATACGATCTGTGTGAAACATCCATCCTTATATTTTTTGTATACCCGATTAACCCTGTTCAGAATTGTGGGGAGATGGTACTTATCTTAGATAAACTGGTAAAAATTGGGGTGCCCGCTGCACAGGTTGCCAGTTCATCACAGGCTACAGCCATGAATGTCCACGTCTAAAAACAATGTTAATGATAACAAATCTGCCTATCTGAAGCTCAGAAGTGTACTTCAGTAGATTAAGTCATAAACATGTGGAAGGCAGCCAAGGTGGGTACAAACCAAGCTGAGGTTGGTGGAGGAGGACAACAAAATAATGTGCATGGTCTAAGCTGTGCACATGCATAACTTGGCTGCACAGCTTGCTGGTTGCAAACACAAAATTCAGTGACACTGAAACTTAAAGTTTGCGTATTGTTTCACAATTTTGAGTCATCAACTAGTCTCTAAGAGTAGCAGCCCAGTGAGATACTACAAACTGCACACACGAAGACCCTTTGAACCCTGATCCTTCTTGTCGAGGCAACAAGTCCACCACTGTCCAGCCCGGCTGCACCAAACATGTATTGCAGAATGGAACATGTTCAGTGCATCTGGTGCAAACGTAATCCACAAGATAGTGTTTTTCATGGATTTTGATACAGCGTTACTTTTGATTCAGAGTTGCGTCCGTTACTCTGATCAGGTACATTTAACACGTTCTGATTTGCAACATGTTCCACGTGGAACGTATTGCAACAAATTGTGGGCCGTGTTCAAACACTGCCAGTCTATTGCTGTCATAACTGTCTGATGCAAAAGTGACTTTGTTTAAAAGCTTCGAAAATACTTTCAAGGACATGCTGGATGCTTTCTACAGAGACTCCTTTTACAAAGAAGAACAGAGCAAACAGCTTCAGATTTTAATTTGCCTGCTACAGCAAATTAAAGGAAGGAACCAGCTGTTTGACGCAAATGATCTGTCCTTAATGACTGATGTCCGGCTGCCTTGACTCAAGGACACAAACAAGCTGATGGCTGACGACACAATCTGGCAGAATGTCTTCATTAAATGCACGCGCACGCACACACACCCACACCCACACTAATAATAATCAAACACTTAGGTCCAGTGAGCCAGTCCAGATGATATCACACTTCAAACTCAAACTCTCACCCGCCAATGGATGTGTGTCACAAAATCATGCACAATTCATATAATCTCTTCCACCCTCTCCAAACACACTCAGCAGGGTTGCTGAGAGGGAGCTCAGAGTTTTATGCTTTCTCAGCTGCTGTCTGGCGTCCCGCAGCTGTCAGCACCTTCATCACCACACACTCACTCACTGTATCCAGGAGAAAAAGGCCCCTCACCCTGTCTGGGGCCCACATTCAACACAGATACACACACGCACAGACACACACACATGCGGTCTCTTGGGTCAAACGTTTCTGTGTCACACGTTGCAGACTTGAACCAATACGGAAGATGAGATTTTGGGGGGGGGGTTGGATTTGGATTGGTCGCAGATGGTGACCTGATATTTATGAAAACTCAACTTGAGGGTTCATTTAGAGCCAAGTCACGCAGAAAAACAAGACAAAACAAAAAAAAACCCTCCAAGGTGTTTCCAGTGTAATGACCAACACGCACAGATGAGCAGAGCAGTTTATGAAACAAATCGTTAAAAAAGAGAGTTGAAAAAAAAAGAGGTGAGGCTAGAGCTCCTGGAGTCATTGGAAACACATGGCCGTCATGCAGCTTTTTAAAATTCAATTTGAGTTAATGCTATTTCGAACAGAATGTTGGAGCAAATTCTCCACCTCTGATGCAGAGTCAGGTCCCAGCGCCCACATCATCGTGCCGTGCGCGCACAAGGCCACTTCTGTGCGCCTCATCCTCCTCCTCCTCATCATCATCTGACCGAGGCCTCTGTCATTAGTATTCTGCTCCATATGCGCCTTTTGTTGGGCCACCGGCGGAGGAGAGGAGGAGGAGGAGGAGGAGGGGAGGAAGCGGGGAAGACAGAGGAAGAAGGTGTGGAGAGGAGGCGGATGATTTCATTTCTCCTCCATCCCCTTTAAAAATGGCTTCCCACCGTGGCACTATAACTGATGGAGCAGCCGAACAGAGAATTAGGCGCAAAAAAAAAAAA
>NC_051431.1:20135521-20155992 GCF_001649575.2 Kryptolebias marmoratus
GGGGACGACGTTGTTTGCTGCTGAAACTTTTATTGGCCTTGACGAACCCGCTTTTTCATTATCGCCCGCCGCCGGATGTTTTTGCCCGTGTGTGCGTACTCGTTTGTCTGTTAGCACAAACACCTCATGAACCAGCGAACGGATTGAAATTAAATTATTAGAAAGTAATCAATAGGTGCCCATCTACAACTGATTAACTTTTGGAACCAATCCAAATTCAAGATGGCCGTCGCAGCCAAGCGACTCAGCAAACACCAAAACGCATATAACTCAGCTAATTTGACAGATACTGAGCTAAAAATGGATTTGGTAGTAGCCGAGAATAACCCCCAACACATACTCTGAGCCCCAACTGATTGAGTGAGAACTGTTTGTAAAACTGTTGCCTTTAACTATTTGAGCCAACTGCGTCTTCTAGTGAGCAAGATTTCTCACGAACCACAGGACGGATTTTAATGGAACTTTCAGAAAACAACCACCAAGGGGTGCATCTACAACTGAATAAATGTGGCCGCCACAGCTAATTGACATTAACAAATACAAAAGTGACTATAACTCAGACAGTTTTACAGATATTGAGCTCCAGTTTGGTTTGTTAGGAGCTTAGAGTCACTTTCAACGCACACTCCAAGCAGTGACGCATCTAGCAAGATGTGGCTGTGGTGGCCATCTTTCATGGAAATTGTCATGAAAGGCGGCGGGTGATATGCATTCCTTTAAGGAACGCTAGGCCTTTAATTCGTCTTCTTCTTTTTTTAATCCTGGCACCTCCGCGCAACACTGGGACACATTTCGCGTAACTTTACTTGAGCTTTACGCAAGGAACCCTCTTCCCCCCAAAAAAACTGTAAAAGATGTAAATTTATATAGATATTTCTTAGCTGGAACAGCAATGCACGGTGTCGGACGTGAAATTCATTCGTTTATGATGGGCGGCAAACACAAATGAGAGCTTGTCCAGAGGTGAAACCTACAAAAGTCTTCTTCCAGCGAACAATGGGCCATTAAATAGTGAGTCTGTGCCACAAGCGGCGGCCGCTCCTCCCCCTGATTTCGTTCCCCCCACACGCATAAATCTCAACCTAAAGCACAGAAACGCATTAGAGCCTTTCATACAAAGACGCTATTAATCAAGTTGAGTAACTTTTTTTTGCAGCTAGAGGTCATCTGAACAACAAAAGGCTCAGCTCAAAGCAGAAGTCCATCCAGCGGTCAAACGCACCACAATGAGGAGTCGCTGCAGGCACATAGATTGTCCAAAAGAAAAGAAGGAGAGTGTGACAGGGTTGAGGAGGGGGCGACGGAATGCATGTCTGGGTCAGAACGAGCGGAGCAGACCGCGGGGAGCGGAACACTCTCCCGGGAGAAACTTTCTTACCAGCTGACGCCTCAGCGTCAAGTTTTCCTGGCTCCAGCTGCTGAAGCCCCCCGGCTCTCCCCTGGAGCCGCCGGGGGCCAGGGGGGCTATGGCGGCCAGCGCGCCCAGCACCAGACATTCCTGCCTCTGCCTGCGGAGCTCCAGCTCGCACAGGCCGGCCAGACTCGCCTCCAGGCGCTCCTTGGTCCGGCTGCGCTCCACGGTCGCTGGGAACGAGAAGGCGCGCTGCATCCCGCGCCCCGACAGGAATGAAAGCGCAAAAAGAAGAACTAAAAAAAACAAAACAAAAAAACCCCCAAAAAACAAGCTAATTATATTGGCGGGGCGTTCTTCTGCTCTCAAAAGTTGGGCAAACGCAGGCTATAAAGGGTCCTAATCCATCCCGGTTCCCTGTGATCTCACGGTTGCCTTGGAGCGGCATGCTTCCTATACGCGCTGCACATTTTTCTGCCTCGCAGCTGTCAAACGCATCCACGGAGCCCCGCCTTCCGTGACCAGCCGCGGCAAGAAAGTGGGGAGTCATCCGCCCCCTTTTGTACATTCAATCTCAGCCGTCATTGGAACTGAGAGGCTGGAGAGGTGCTGAGCGAAAAAAAAAAAAAAAAAGCGTCCCATCCCCCTTGATTCATTACAGTGACGCACCGGCCTCACCCTTCACGGCCCGGGACTAATGGACTCCTCCAGGAGGATGGCTGTGTCTGGGGTTTCAAACAATGTGCTGTCAGAGAAGAAGACAGGGAACCTGGTGAAAACCGCAGCTAAGACTCGGAACAGTTCTCAAGACATTTTCAGTGAAGCTCCTTCCCCCAAAATCCCAACATCAACTTTACAATCATCCAAGCAGAGAAGAATGCCTACATTTTGACGGTCGAACTGTATAAGAAGCCCAAAGAGGAAGAAGATCAAAAGAAATGTTAAATCTGCTTCCTGTGGCTCATTAAGGTCACCATGGTAACCACATACTTGTGTCTCTCACTCCCTGACAGCACTCTTAACCCTCCTGTGGCCCTCAGGTCGAATAGACCCAAAGTTCCAAGGGCTTCGCTTGCTCTCCTCAGTCACGAGGGCTTCTGGAGGGCTAAAAGAGGCAGACAGAAACACAGACTAAAAATAAGCCTTAAACAAACACCTACTGTGCAAAAGCTTTAGGTTGTATTTAAAAAAAAACTCTTGGGTTGTAAGCAACAGAAAACTCAGAAAGCTGCAAATGGGACTTTATGTTTTTACAGTGTTTTATGTCGGAGATATGACCCTTCACTTCTGAAAAGCACATTATGAACTAAAATAAAACTGAACGGTGTGCTGTCTCTGCACTCTGAAGGGATTTGAGAGAAAAACTTTAAGTAATATAGCAGTGAGAGACGCATTGGGTGAAAGAAAACGGAAACAACAATAAGCAATATAAGAGCTTCCAACAGGGCTGGCTTTTCTCACCCATTTTGTCAAAATCCTTTTGTTTCTGGGGAATATTTTGTTGACCAGACTGTATAATCGACAGCTATCAAAAGTGCTAGCACACTTTTCCAGATTGAGCTGAATGTTTTAGTGTATAATTTGCAGTTTTTTTTTAAAGCTGCTATGTGTGAAAACAAATAGAACTTGTGAACAGAGTAAAAAAGTTGCCTTCATGCTCAGTAATTGGCACCCTTAACTAGAGGTATTCAGATAAAATAAATGCTCCAAGTTGTTATGCCCAAGAGGAACCAGTTGGTAGTTGAAATCAACATGAAATGAACATGTATACCTGTGTGCGCAGTTATCCGCTCATTTCCAAACTCCAAACCGTCTTAAACGTGACTGTAATCTGAGCTCAGCTTTGTTCTGTGCTTCTCAGTGATACGAAAAGCAAACATGTGGTCAAATTCATTTGGTGTTCAAGTGAGAATAATTACCTAACAGGGTCCTTACTTCAGGTAAAATGATCCAAAAAGCCAAAGATAAAAAAAAATGACTGTAAATATGCTTAAAATATTATTCCATGTTCAGTTATATTTTCATGGTTGTGTTGTGGAGGCAGCAGGTGAAGGAGTGGTGTCGCTGTGGAGTTATTGATTTCCCACAGTGTCTCCTCCCAGTGAGATGTACCCTGAAAATTTCCAGAAGCATCCCAATCAGATGCCCAAACCACCTCGGCCGAATCCTTTCAATGCGGAGAAGCAGCAGCTCTGCTCCAAACGAGCCTGACCACCCGACAGAGGAAGCTCATTTCAGCCGCTTGTATGTTGGATTCTGTTCTTTCATCATGATCCATATTTCATGACCAAAGATGGAGGAAAAAAAAGTGTAGACGGATCAGCTTTGCCTTTTGGGCTGAGCTCTTTCTTTACCATGACAGGCCCGAGTAACGCTCCCGTCACTGCAGACGAAGCCCTGATCCATCTGTCTCTGTCTCACGAACAAGACTCCAAGACACCAAGCTTGACGCAGAGACTCATCCCCAGCTAAGAGGGAGCATTCCACCCTGTTCCTGTTGAGAACCACGGCCTCAGACTGTAAAGGAGCTGATTCTCATTCTGACCTCTTCACACTCGGCTGCGAGCCATTCCAGAGCACACTAAACATCATGGCCTGGAGACACTGCCGCCCCAACCACACTGAAATAGCTAAATTTTTTTTTGTACATGCATGTTTCACTTGCTTCATGGCTTCATTTTGTAGCCATGAAAAAAAATAATCACTGTCTTCGACAGAGTGGTAATTAATAAGTAATTTTATGAAACGGCAATAAAAATGGGACAACTGGGAGTTGTCTTCTGCAGGCACAATGTTCTGACTGCACAAGGTTAGGAAAAGTTTCTACAGCTCCTAAAATAACAATGCTTTCAGTACACGACATGAATTATTGATTAGAATTATTTTATAAAGTGCAGTAAAACATGAATATTTTATTTTTGTTCATCATGCAATCCTTTGAGTTCCTTTTTTTAAAAAAAGGAAAAGCTCTTTAGGTCATACACAGTAAAATCTTGAACTGAAGCGATTTTCTGTTAAATACGTGCAGCACACGTGTCAAACTAAACGGCCTCAGGCCAGATATGGTCCTTGTTACGACTTTTTTTCCGGCCCACAAGATGATGTTTAAATGTAGAACTCTGCTGTCAGTCTGTGACAGATCGAGTCTGTGTCGCTTCCTGTTTTGTTCAAAAGTTGAGCATGTTTAAGGCAGACTTATCATGGCAGTTAGCCATGATAAAAATAAGTTTTAAATTTTCAGTGATCCCTGCTTTTGATGTGGAAAGAGCAACAAATAACATCCAAATGGAACCGATTACACTCTTGCAGCCAAGAAAAGATCTCCATTGTCCACTGGAGCTCATGTGCATTGGAGGAACTGCTAAAATTTACTTTATTTTTACTTTCTGCAATCTTTTATTTCAAAGTAGAATATTGATAGCTATATTTAGAATTTTACTTTTTTTCTAATTTGATGTACTGTCATAAAACACAATAAATTACTAAGAAGTAAATACACAATGAAAGAGTTCACTGCTTTTTAAAAATTTAATCTTTTCTCTTTTTTTAAATTTAATATTTTCCGTTTTTTTCTAACTTCTTCAGGTATCTGGGAGTCTTGGTCACGAGTGATGGTGTGATGGAGCGGGAGATGGATCGAAGGAGGGCTTCAGAGTGGTTAAAGGGCATAAAAAAACATTGGTACGACTAGGCTAATGGCTCGCTAAATGAGGGCCAATTTGATACAATTTTTCAGGTTCATTAAACAACTCTCTCTCATAAAGAACATACTGGTGTAAATGAATGTTACATCAGGTTAAATCTTTACATTTTTGCCTCACATTTGTTTAGTTTGATGATTTTCTGCACTGAACAACATCCATGTTACTGCACAAATGTACAGAACAACGGTGTTATGCAATAGTGTAGAGGTTTAATATTAGCAACTGAAGCATTCTTTCATACTAGCATATTGTATTTTTTTTTAAAAAAAGGTACTATTGATGATTATTTGAGAAAACATCACTTCAAAAGTGACCACACTGTCCCTTTAACATTAGTTCTTCTGGCTAAGACACAAAGCAGAAATCACACCAACACAACAAGATTCTTTGTTTGGATATTTTTTTTCTTTATTCATACTTCCAGTCTCTACTTTCACATGAACCTGAAAGCCACATCTCTCTTCAGTTTCTGTGAGGCAAAGTCAAGTCAAAAACCCGCGCGCAGCGCAGGCTGGATTCTTTTGTCAGCGTGTTTGTGTGCACACTGCAGATATACACAACATATACTTACAGTATATTCCTCTTGTGTATAAATTTCACTAAAAGTCTAGAGATGAAAACATTTTCTTAAAAAAAAGAAGAAGAAAGAAAGAAACAACATACAGTAGATTTTTTTTTCCTTAAAAGAAAAACAGCAGTACATGTTTTCTGAAGACACACTTGAAGAAGAGCATTTGAGTTTGATCAGCGGGGGGTTTTCAGGAGTTTGTGAGTGATTCCTGATGTGTCGTACAAAGGCTGTTATAACACTGAGTTGCATGGTTGGGACCGCAGTCTCACCAGCTCTGTGACAGGAAGGCAAGCGCCAACGGTCAACGAAGCACGACAGTCACAAAATCCAAAACCTTCAGGTCACCGAGTTCACACAGCAGCAAGAGCAACCATACAATCATTTATCTGACACAGGTTAGCTGTGTGAGATTAGGCCAGAAAACCAACAAAATGAAGAAGAAAAAGAAAAAAAAAACAAGGACAGATTGCAGCCTACATTAGAACAATGACAAACATGGGACGTCAAAACTCGTTTGCATAATTGTGAACATTTTTGGATCAAATCTCGACTGTGAAAATAATAAAGTTTCGCCACCTTAATCAAGCGTTCATCATCACTCGAACCATTGAGAATGTTTCTAATTTTAATAATCCAAAAAAAGCATCATCTGAAAAACAAAAAAAAAAACACTTTTTAAGCATTTCAGTCTTATTTTCACACATATGACCTTCCTGCACCGTCATATACACGAAGCACAACTCCACTATAATCTGTCAAAGGAATCAGGATTGGAAAAGTGACGCCTGCTAAACATGTCATTTAACATTCAGACCTCTAGGTTTCTGTGGTATTATTCCTCTGTGCCCTCTTTAAATGTAATAAAGCGCACACACACACGCACAGCAGCGATCCAATCCTGAAGCTTTTCTACTCATTTCACCATATTAATCATTAACACACTCTGCAGGCACACAGTAAAAACACATTTCCCTCATACAAATCACCTTTTCCTGCCCTAAAAATGAACATGGAAGTGTGTCGGTCAGTCCTGCTGAGATCTGATGTTTATTTTGGATAAATGTTTAGAAAGATCTCAGTTAAAAAAATCTAACTAGTTTGGAAGTCATAAATCCCTAGTCTGGTATTTCCTCTACATTCCCTTCCAAACTAAACCTTTTTTTTCCTTTGAGTCGCTCCCTGAACTTACTTTAAAGTGCTTCACTGTTTTCTTTTTTAAAGAGGAAGAAGTTTCTTTTTTTCATTTTGGAAGTGCTGTAAGGGGTCTCTGTTCACAAACTGCTAAAAGATGCTCTATAACGCACCTTTTTCAGTATATTTATATATAGTACATGACATACATGATAAATACTTTATTTAAAACAACAATAATCTGTGACAGTACATTTCTGCTTCTTTGTTTTGGTTCAATTTAGTTGTGTAAAAGTTGATTTTCATGCTTTTGCACCCAAAACAGACATCTGAAATGAAGAAATGCGGAAAGTATAATCTGTTTTAAAAGGGATAGTTTGACATTTTGAGAAATTATTCATTTTTTTCCTCATCAGTTTTTCTTGAATTTGATGATAACTGGAGATGAATTTCAAATAAACTGTTTGGACACTTGTTCCCCTTATGTTTATTTAGTTATTCACAGATGAAAATGGTTAAAATTCTCAGTGTGAAGCAAGAATGCAAATGAAGGTGTTTCGCAAAATGTCAAAAGGTCCCTTTTCAGCACAGAGGTCACGCTGCTGAAGCAGCAACACAACCAGATCGGTAACTCAGAGGTTCAATGAAGGGTTCTTCTCCAAAATGTTCCATATCCATTTAGAAGATAAAAAGCATCAAGTTCATTATTTAATATTAGCAGTTTTCACCATCTGCCGTCATCCTGAGCATTTACTCTAGTGTACTTGTGCCAAGAAATGACATTAATTTAAAACAGTTCTTCAGACATTTTCAAGTTGTGTTCAATGCAATGATTATGAACCATTCATATCTTACCTGTTGTAGATGGCTCTTTAAACAACCTCAGGTTGAAGAACCAGAATTCAGTTCTGATCGGACTGACAAGCTCACACATAGTTAAGAGCGTGATTAAACCTAAAGTGGATTGCTGCCATCCTAAAACAACACTAGTCTAAAAAATTTCAGAGAAATTCCTAATAACAAGATTTCATAAATCTTTTTATTGCTGTCAATTTTACATTAGGTAATTACTGATTGAGAATTCTCAGATTATTGGCAAACAAATAGTGGCAGCACCATTTATAATATTTCTAATGGAATAACCAATATTCTTATGTGCGACTGATGGCAATGTAAAGGTTTATAAAACAGTGTTTGAAGGATTTCTTTTTAAGATAGACAAGATGTAAAATGTTAGCAAACTACATCCTAGCTGGTAGCTCATCAATCTATTCAGAATCAAAGTATTTCTTCAAACTGAGGTCGTTTAAAGCGTTAAGTACAACAGATAAGATATTAATGGTTTTTACCCACTGATCAAAACCCCAATTTAAAAGACTCTAAACTATCCCTTTTGTGTTGTCACTTGTAAAAGCAGTTGTGGCTTAGTATTTGTTTTCCTGATACTGGATACATCAATTTGGAACAAAACTCTTCAAGTGTAAACTGGACCCCGGTGGGAGTAATATGCAAGGCAGCATCCAAACGCATGAGCATTCAACATAAAAAAAGGCAGTCTGGCTGCAGGAGCCAGAAGAGGAGAAAATACGACACATACAAGTGTGGAATGGTAAAAATGTCACACTTTCCAGCACACACGCACGCGCACACACACACATTCACACACACACATGCGCGAATATAATCGCGCAAATGCAAAATCATATAGCTGCACACTTGACATGTCACAGACATATCTGGCATGCATTTTCTTAGAATTAAACACTTTTCATTAGAAATTCTTTAACTGGTCTAGAGCTCTGATAATTTCCGTATGTACATAAATTAACAATAAATATAAGCAATGTTTATATATTTTGAAATATATATTTTAAATAATGAAATATTTCCATATATTTCAAATATATTCATAGAATTCTTTCCAATTTAAAACATCTTTTAAAGAGATTTAATCACAGTTTAGTAATAAAACATATAAGAATACAGGTCTCCCTCCTGGTCTGGCTGCAGAGTCCCCGTTTCAAACGTTAAGTGGTCGTGATTAAATTATGGCCTTTTGATTTCCAAACAAATACATTCCACTTCATCATAAAAGATGGGAAATAATGCAACGTCAGGTAGGTAACACTGTGGGAGTGACCATTGAGTTTGAGGGTAAAAAGATGGCCTTGGTGTTTATCTGTCTTAAATTTTTCCAGCGCAGTGGTCCGACAGGGAACCAGCCCTGACAGGAACCGTGCAGGCCAGGTTTAAACAAGGACTGATGAGTGGATCTCCTTGTTTTCTTTAACCAAGCTTTCCTCTGATTGCCTGGAGGCTTGTTAAAGGGACGCTGCAGCAAGGACCTCGAGGGGACGATTGGTTTGGAACAGTCAGGAGAGTAAAAAGTCATTAAAACTTAAAAAGACCCCTTTTTCCTTTGTCTTGACCTCTCTTCTTCTGTTCTTTGTTGTTTTTTTTTTGTGTTTATTGACATACATAGACTGGAACTGGACCACGTGAACAATGACTGACTGAGGAGAGCTAGGTTGTCTACATGCATGCAGTTGTTCCTTCGTTAATCTGTGCCACTCTCCTGTTGACATGGCTTACAGTAGGATGCACTTGGAAATAAAGACAGTAGAAGGAAACATTTATCCCACGGGTTTAGAGAACGAGCAAGTCTCCCCACAACGCCTCGGTGATGTTGGGGCTACCTCAGCTCCTGTGTGTGTCCACTAATCTCTCATGTGGGACATTTTAACTTCTGTGCGCTGGAAACTACTACAGTTCCTCTCTTTGTGTCTTTGGACCCGCTCACCATTGGTCTCCTCCTGTGTTCTCTCTGTGTTGCCGCTGCCTGCACACTGCTTCACAAACAGAACCGGTCCTATATTGCACGGCACGCCCTCGTGGCCTGGTGGTGGTGTGTCAGTGATAGCGACTTCGCTTCTCCTCAGTCTCGGAGCCGTAGTCTCGCAAACTAATGCCTCGCTGGAGGTTCAACAACGAGTCTTTCATCTAAAGCGATAAAACAGGAAAAAAAAACAAGTGGTTTTGTTTTTATGGCAAAAAACAATTCCAACTTACAAACTTTTTCCTGACATTTCCCAGTAGTAAAAAAACCTTACCACATTTTATTAGATGTGATCAAAAGAAAAGACTTTCTATTTAAAGAACCATTGTTTCTTTTGGCACAATGTTTTTATGACTCAGTGTAGACATTGTTAAAGGAAGAGTTTGGACTTTTTGAATTGAAGGTCTATCCCCAGGGGCGTCAAGCTAACTCAAGTTAACAAATAGTCCAAGTGGAAACCAGCTCCAAAGCAGACTTCTGCCACCTCAAAACAATGCAAAACTGAGTCATTAGACTGTTATTTACATAGATGCCGATGATGATTTACTCAAAAGACAGTGTCAGCTGTGGTCCATTAGTATTAATGGCCATTAAAAAAACACTAAACATATTATGTGTAACTGAGCAAATTAAGTATTTGATGGAAAATTAACAAAAGTCAATGAAATTGTATTCCCTGAAATTTCTATGAAAATTTAGATTTTTACTCCATATTACTTACTATATTTACTTTTCCTGGTTACATTTAACATGTTTTGTTTTCTAACATAAAATATAGACTTTAATGTAAATAAATAACACGAAAAATAGAAAAGTGATGTGGGTGTAAAGGTTTATGAAAAAACATTTGAGTAACCCACCATGAAATATTTGAGACGAGTTGTTTTAAGATGGCAGCAATCCACTTTAGTCTTGACCCGGCTCCCGCTGGAGATTTCCTGTCTGATATTTCAAATTGATAATGCCCTGAGGGATATCTACTGCAGGTAACACACTGACTATTGACAACAACTCCACAAAACATCACTTAGAAAAAATGGAACTGTTCCTTTCAATTGTGAGAGGGTATTTTGTATGCAGATTCATTGAACTTTTTAGGCAAAAGGTTGTACATGTGAAGTGACAAATGTTAATTTAGGTTGTGTTGTTTATTTTATTTGAAATGATCTGCAGGGAGAAATCCAAAGGAAAACATGCAAAAAAATGTGTTTAAACTGAATATTATGACAATAAATATTTAGTTTATTGGAGCTAGGAGGGACTAGACTTTTAAACACAGATTTATCTTTAAATCTATGTTGTACAAGGGTTGTGAAATGAGTGCCTTTGAAAACATCCTAGCTATCCTGTTTTAATTGTAACTTTTATAGTGAGCATCATTTGTGCAGCAGTAACTGTGAACATTAAAAAGTTTTGGCTGAAAAATAAGTTGCAGGACAGACATAACAGGTCTTCTGTCTATCATTCCTTCACCAGAGTCAAGTTCATGCACACTTGTGTTTGATGAAGGGGGCTGTTTAACTTGTCAGCTCCAGTAATGCCAAGCCGAGTATCGAGTTACATCAGCGTTAAGCGCAGGAAAATTCTCAAGGTTTCAGCCCATGAAACCCTCTCTTTGTGTCTGAGTACCTGGTCCAGCAGCACCACCGACGACTTAATAATTTTTCTCCACTTCTGCAGTTCGGCGTCATGGTAACGCTGCTGCGCCTCCAGGAGCTGGGCCCACTCCATCTGCGTCTGAGGCAGTTTACTGGCAAACACACACACACACATACGCACACACAAACCCAGACACACACACACAGACAGACAGGCAACATCAGGGTGAACCCATTGAAGCATGATTTCCATTTAGAGGGACTGCCAATAAACATTTCAGTAAATTGTTTCAGTAAGCCCCAGAGCTATTCAGGGGTAATTTTAGAAACAGTGTTTTCCTGTCACATGAACAGCCATATGGATATAGTTTAGTCTGTATGTCTGAGAGTGGGTGTGAGGGCAACAGTGAAACAGGTTTTGGTAAAAAAAAACAAAACAACCAAAACAACAGAACTCTGTTCAGTCTCTAATTAAGTTTTGTCTCTCTGTATGCCCCAGAAAGTGTTGATTTGCATTATAATGCCCATTGCCTTGAAAGGTGGATGATCATGTAATTGCCAGTGTCTGTGTGTTTGTTTTGTCTGTCTGTTAGAAAACAGCTAATGAACCACCAAGCAGATTTTAATGAATGTCCCAGAAAGTAATCACTGGACGTACAGCTACAACTGATGAAATTTACAGATACGGAGCTAAAGTCTGTGGGCGAGTGGCTGAGAGTTGTTGTTGTTGTTGTTGTTGTTGTTGTTGTTGTTATTATTATTATTATTATTATTATTATTATTATTATTATTATTATTATTATTATTATTATTATTATTATTATTCATTTTACCAGGACAAAAGCTCATTGAGATTAAAACTCTCATTTACAAGAGTGCCCTGGACAAAACTGGCAACAAAAACACAAAGTTTCATAAAACAAATATACAACAATAACTGTAAACATAATAATATGAAACATAAAATCTCTTCCTAAAAATAGGGTTGCATTTTTGCCTGACCAATGATTACCTTTTCATGTCAGATAAAACACTTAATAAATCAACTTTATTAACAATAACAACTAACTCAATAAAATAAATTGTTAAATATCTTCATTAAAAAAGGATGCATCAATACATGACCAAAAAAACCCCCAACAAAAAAACAAACAACTATTTAAATAAAATAAAACAACACCCATAACCTGATGTCTGAGTAATTTACAATTCATACACATTGCATCTCACATGGAAGGTGGGAGGCAAAATACTGTTTTTCAAATGTTATTTATGTCATGTTTAAAATGTTATTTTTTTAATATAAATAATAAGTAAGAAGAATGTGCAGTGTACCTCTCCTGAAGCCGCAGACTTTGCCATGTTGTTAAGGACTGTGCAGAGTACTCCAGCATCCACAGCTTATAGAAGAGCATCATGTTGAGGAACACAAGCAGGACCAGGCTGCAGGAAGGACAGGGGACAGAGTTAAAAAAAACAACAAAAAAATAGCCTTTGCTTTTCATTTTAGCAGCTCTAACTAATCACAAAACATGTATACCTGAGACAGATCCTAGGGATGGCAATGCAAGAAAAGGAGAGAGAAGTTACACTCAGAAAAACAATCAGAATATTTAGAACTTTTTCTTTTAAATGCAAGCCAAAAAACAGCACAGAAATTGACTGGAAAAGGGGATGAAATGCAACAAGAGACTCAGAGACATGGACGACATGCGTGTACGTGTGTTACAAGTGTGTGTGTGTGTGTGTGTTGCGTACACAAAGCTGATGATGAGCAGCAGTTTGGAGACGCTGTACAGAGCCAGGCCTCCTGGCAGGTGATGGTGTTCTGGACTCTGGTGCCTGGTCTGCGTGGAGCCCACCACTTGTTTGATCCTCTGAATCACTTCCTCGTCCGTCGGCGTGGTAACGGGGCTGAGGGCCTCGTCCAGATGCTGGCTGCGCATGTGGGGGAGTGGCCTCTTTTTCCGCCTCACCGTGGAGTTCTTCACCACCTTGGCCTTCGGAGACAGTTGGTGGGCCTCCATTAGGATCTCTTCCAGCTTTGACAACTCCACCTCTGAGGGGGAAGAAGACTTGACGTCATGCATCTGCGTAGCACTTTATCTGCATTTTTTTAAAGGCGAGACTGGACACGAAACAGTGTTTGCATTGTTTCACTATGATTTCGTCATCTTTTCTTATTGTTACAATCACATTTAGCACTACGATAGAAATGTTTCTTTAATTTATCCTGAAGACAGTAGGGGCACTTTAAATAAAAAGTAAATTTAGCAGACAAGATAAAAACAGCCCATGATACCAATTCAAAGTCCTGTTCTCTGAATTAGAGCCTAGCCAGTTAGAGTTCTTCACTAGCCGATGCCTAATTTAGAAATTAGGGCAGCTGATAGTTGATTTATAAGGTTGATTTGTTGTCTGATTAATTTTGGCTCTTAATTATAAACGCTAATTATTTACACACACATTCAACTAGATTTTAACTCCCCCACAGTTCTTCATTTTAAGTGAAAAAAGCAATGATTTTGTTGTGTTATACAGCCTGCTGCTCATACAGTATCTGTGATGCCTAAAAAAAAACTAAGCAGGCCACTAATGATGACATCGTTAAGGCAATGACACTGGTTAGGACCAACAGGCTTTAAGTATACTTCATTAGTAAAGTTACTATAATATTTTGGTCAACTTGCTCGGGAGTTTTTGCTAAAAACTCCACCCTTGCCATGAAAGGTATCCTGTCATACAAAGACTGTAGTCAATTGTAACAACACTGTGCTGCCCAAAAATGCACTTACCTTTAAACTGACTTATTATAACTGAACCTGGCTAATGCTAGAATTAGAAATATAAAAAACTGACCCAATTAAACAGCCAACCATTCAATCAGCCGACCTCTTCTCTGAAAAGGCCTCTGTAACTTTTTCTCTTATGCCAACATTTACTTGAAAGGCCTCATTCAGGACTTGTTTATCTGCACGCCTGACTCCAGCGAACAGTCCTAAACTTCAATCAGATGATCCACCTATTAACTTCACATGTTTGAATGTGTAGCTAAATCGACAGCAGTGATTTAATGACAGCAGCTGGACTTTGTGCCTCATATTAGTGGATGTTTATCTCAGTGCCTCTCTATAATCACGTACTGTTTATTTTTTGCCTATAATAATCACATGAAAGCACTTGCGGTGGTTTAGAGACTAAAACTAGGCTGCAGCTGTCGCCACGTTCACATTCAGATATTTTTAGTTACACAGACAAGGATTTCAGGTTCACCCATTTGCATGTCATTGTTGTTTCCACATTTTTCTGCTGGTTTTATGTTGCCTTCGCTTACCTTAGCGAAGGCTTACCTAGCTTGTACTGTACCACTGCACATCTCAGCCGGTTAGAGTGACATGGTTTTTTAATGTGAAGTGTGGCATCAAGTGGGACTACTGCTAAAAACTCAACCAACTCCAGTCACACAAACCAGAACATATTTTACCTAGCTGCCGGAAGTTCTCTTCAAGCCCACTCCAGAAGTTTTTCTCAATGAAGCCTTTCACCAAACCCCACGGCTGTTTCCTGTAACGCAGCTCTGTTGAAACCCTGGGGGACAGAAATGTATTTATGCATCTGTGTGGCCTACTCAGATCTAAAATACTAAATGTAAAGAGGTAAAGAGTGAAATAAAAAGCAGATTTAAAGCCGGGACATGACTGATTACTGCTAAAATAAAACGGGACCACGTTCTGCTCACCGTAACCGACACTTGTTCTTGGCCACCCGTGTGAGCATGTAACGGTTCAGAGTGTAGAAGTAGTCGTGGTAGGGCACGTCGTGCGTGATGACCTCAGCATCGATGATGTAACACTCACTCTCCTGACTGGCTTTGTACAGAGTCTAGAAAAATGGGTTAATTGCAGTTTAATTTGCAGTCATTTAGACTTGAAATAGAATAGTTTCTTCTCCTTTTGGCTGCTCCCTTTGGGGGACTCCACAGTGGACCATCTGCCTTCAAAATCTCCAAATCTGCTTCCTTTAGCTCAGCTTTATATTCTTTGTTAGTGCCACCATTGTCATAAATCACAGCAGGTCTCACTGCCATCATGTAAACCTTCTCTTTCACTCTTGCAGCCCTCCTTCTGTCACAAATCAACCCTGACATACTGCTTATTGCTTTGCTTGTTTGACCCCAGGTACTTAAAGTCATCCATCTTTGTTATCTCTACTCTTTGCAGCTTCACAGCATCTTTCTCATTCACACACATGTATTCTGTATTTCTTCCACCGACATTGTTTCACCTTTACTCCAGAGCATACTTCCACCTCTCCAGGCTCTCTTCCACCTGCTCCCTACCCTCACTACAGATCACAATATTGTCTATGAACATCACAGTCCATCTGGGAATAAATATAACAGTATGAAATGGTTTAACGGAGCTCAGTTTACCTGCGTCTCAGTGACCGTGGCTGTTTTAGGTGCCAGCGGGTTGGACAGAGAGATGGTATACAGGATCACTCTTGTCTGGTTTCCCGTTTCTTCCTTCTTCCATGGATGGTACACAATTTCTGCACAAAAAAGTATAAAAAAACAGCGGAAGACAATTTAATTGTTTCCCAAGAGATCAGATATAAATGAATTGAATCACTTGCTGAATCGCTGGGAGTGCTGACCTGAGAATCGCCTCTGCTCCATGAAGTCACTCATGAACTGAGACTCTGTAAAGAGGATGTCGTAGAGTTTGTCCACGCTAAACTTGTACACCTCGTTGATATGCTGCCTGCCGTTCAGATCCTCGTGGAAGGCTTGGACCTCACCTACATACCAGAGAGACACAAAGTACTCATGTTTCATGACATCATCCTGTTAATACTGGAGGAATAAATGTCATCTCAATCTGGTCGGTGTAGGTACCCTCGTCGTGGGTTTCCGAGGAGTCACTGAGCTCAGTTGGGATGTCTTCATTGTCGTTAAAGTCCAGTGAGGGTGAGGGAACAGGACCACCAAGACCGCTGGTCTCGTTCTTCTCCTCTAACACCAGGGGCACAGTCAGCAGCTCACCGTCTGGTAAACAGTCTGCAAATTCCTCTGCTGGGAGTTCAAACTGGGGAGAAATTATACAGGAAGTGAGGTGCCACAATGCTCTAATATAAGTGAAATCTTTTTTGGAATACTTCTTGATGTTATTCTGAGGCTGGAGAGGTATTTGAGTTGATCTGCCCTTTGGTGAATCACCATACATAACTTACTGTGATGGCTGTGTCATGGTTGCCGGGGCTCGGGATGGTGCTGTTTGGGACAACCTTCTTATGAATTGGAGGAGGGCTCCCCCCCTCAGGCTTGGTTTGCTCTGTGCTGTTCTTTGTCAAGTTGTCGTTGTTTATCTCATTCTCTTCATTGGGAATCTCTTCACTGAACCTGAGAGAGTCAGAAAACAGTGATTCGGTTTCTTCACATCCAAATCTTTCCTTCTAAATGAGCTCTTTCTAATACCCACAGTAAGTCAAGAAGCCATTGCAGACTTTTTAAAGATTCAGTATTAACCCAAATCACCATGAAATGTGTGGTAAGTTACAGACAAGAGAACCTCATAAATGTGCTGTATCAGGGAGTTCATGTTTCATTTGATCCAGCAGAACACTTTTGGCCCCGTTTCTGTTTTTCCCTTGGCTTTTTATCAACCAGGCTGATTACAAATGTTTATTTTAAATGGGTTGGGTTAGATATACTAAGACTACACAAACAACCCCATAAAAGGCTCATCACTCAGTGCTCCACCACATATCTAGTTGGAGCTTCGTTTTCCCCAGAAGGTATGCATCTAGAACCACTGATAATGCTCGAGTGGAAAACATAAAATCAAGTTTGAGACTAATTCTGCTGAACATGTCTGAGGGTAATAAGAGAAAAGCAACAGTATTTAACTTTACAAATAGGTACAGTACGGAGACGTCTACTTTGTTTTAAAACCACAAACAGATTGAGGACCTTTTTGGACTGTCAGTCTGTTCAGCAGAGACTGAATGCACTGCAGACCCAAACGATATAAAAATAAAAATAGCATTTCTTGAAGGAATGCACATCACTTCAGATGATTATGAAATTGATTAAAAGTGTTTATATGTGGTAAGAAAAGTGACTTCTGCTTCAGTGCAGCCAGACTTACCCCATGGTGTTAAAGTCATCATCAGGGGGAACATAGTCCTCGTCGTCACTGGTTAGACCGAGCTCGTTGCCGTAGCACTGATGGACAAAGTGCCACAGTTCTTTGGGACACAGGGGCTGCAAAAAACACAAATATAAACAAGAAGAAGACTTAAGATTCAGTACAGAGTAAAATGTGAAAGGAGTCTATTTTATGCAAGTAAATAAACATTTTGTTATAGATATTTATCAAGAAAGAGGATCTCAAATTAGATGTTACCTTTTCAAGCAGCGCATTCTGCCACAGTCTGAACATCATCATGTACGTCCTGTCCCTGGCTCCAAATGAGGTAAAGAAGTGCTGTAAGAAAAATAGGACAATCACATCTTACTGCATTCTTTATGAACATTATGCTCTTATTTTAAAAAGCACAGTTTTAACCCATCTGGGCTTGGCTCATGATTCCTTTTGACTTATTTTAGCTGCAATAGTAGTTAATTTACTGCTAACCATCTGTCAAACATCTATTCGAGACAGAAATGTGCCCCCCTACTGGTGACAAAAAGCTAAATCACTTTTTAATCTTATTGTCAAGAGTCAGCCTTCATGCCTTAAGGCCTTTCTGGTGCCTCTTTGGTTCAGATGATTAGATTTTAAAGCTTTTTACAACCATGGAAGTCTCCACAAATGAAAAATTCTTTTACCTTTTCTGTGTCTGTGCAGACCTGGATGGCGTTGGGAATGAGGCGTGCAGTCTTCTCTTTAGTCATCGAGCAGATGTCCTTTAATCGGACTGTCAGCTGAATGCACACAAGAAAGCACAGTGTTATACACACACATGCACTCACTCACATGTGAACCTAATACTGCTAATAAAATCCACGGGAGTGTAGAAAACCATAGGCCTTACCAGTGTTTCCCAGCGGAAGATGTTGCTATAAAAACAGATCCAGTTCTCAGAGAGGTAGAGTCGTCCCTGTAGGAGGATGTCCCGCTGAAGAGCACAGGAGTAGTCTGCAACAGAAAACAAGACACAAAAGTCAGACAAAACGCTCACTGCTCAGATCACCAATTACAAGTTACACAACAGATAAACAAGATTATCATAAAAGTAGCATTAAGAATGCACTTTGACCTCTGTTTTGCACGCCAACGGTGTGATGTGATGTGTGATGTGACAGGATGTCACAGGAGAAACAAATTTCTCCTGTGATGTGTTAATTCTCAGAGTAGGTGTTGAGAATTAGTTTCAGCTACTAACTTACTAAATTTTAGCTCAAAATCTGTAAAATTGTATTATAGCCATTTTTGTGTTTTCTAATGTCAAATGACTTTGGCAGCCATTCTGAAATGGGTTCATTTAAAAAAGTTAATCAGTTGTAGAGGTACGTACAATAATTACTTTGTAAGAGTTTCAATAAAATCCAACAAACAGACAGACAATCACACACAGATACACAGGCAAATACATAATCACCTTTCATGGTGGTAGGTGATAACTAAGCAGACTGTTTTAAGAAGGAGCACAGCTAAGAATGTTCAAACTTTGCTGTGAATCAGTTTTATTGACATGAAGAAATAACAGATAAAGAGATAAAACCATAAAGCCAAACCTTAGCATTACAAAACACCACAACAGACAAGATCTGTGACTCCTCAAAACCACCATTGCTTTTTGCTCTCAAGTAAATTCCTAAATCTAATAGTAATATATTTTTTTAAATTCATAAATGATGTAACAGCTTTGCAAAGCTCAGGCTCCACAGACAATACTGCTCTCATGTCCTGCCAGGTTACATCATACTACAAAAGCTGTTTTGAAGACAGCAAGAAGAAGTCATTTGAAAAACATAAATTTCATGTCAGATTCTTAAACACCGTTTTTTTTAGACGAAAAAAAAAAGTTCATATGGCGCTCACTCTTTATCAAATCTGTGTGTTTGATTATGACCTGCCCTGCAGTTTATGTAGGGGACAACCCTCTCAGTCTGTGTCCAAAATGAAACTTTTTCTGAATCGACAGCTCAGTTTAAAGACATGTATCCAGCAGCCATGTTTGTTTTAGTTTGTAGGCAGCTCCAGGTAGCTGGCTTACTTGTTAGAATTTCAGGCTAAATCCACTCTTACAACCCATCAAAAGGCATAAAAAAGAGGCTAAAATAGAGCAATAACAATTTACTCTTCATAAAAAGTGACTGGAAACAAAGATTTAAAGACGGAGAAGATTCAAGAATTTTCGTTCTGAGTATGTTTGACGTCAAATATATGATTATTGAAGCATGGGACCTCACGGTGAATGATGGGGTAGTTTCAGTGTTGGTGCTAAGTTGTTTTTAGTGCAAGAAGAGTTTGTGATCTAGAGACAAAATGGATATCACTCCATCTTGCAGTGTCATGTTGCTCCTTCAGGAACATAGTTAATAGATTCCAGGTTTGTAGCAGTACCCCAACCCCAACTACAGCTCCAGGCTGTGAACAGTCTAATCTACTTGGCAAGCAAAGATTAGCATGCTGGGCTCACAGTCATTTTGTTGCCTCAATAACCAAACCTCAACCTCCTAGTACTTTTCTGGGTTGAGCTGGACCTGTGTACTCTTAAACCTTTTAACACCAAGAATAAAACTATACATATTTAGCCACTTAAGGCTGTGAGAAATAATGTTTTTTCTTAAACAATAAAACCAGATGAAGATTTCTATGTTCACTTGAATGCTTACAGGGACCACCAGGTCTCTCCGTAGACGGCTGCATGCAGTCAAGAGTTTTGAAACGGAGTTCATTAGTTTTGTATAATCCTGACAAACCTTTTCTTTAAAAAAAATAAATAGATGGAACAAAGTTCAACTGAAACCACATGTGTCTTTGCAAGGTTACAATTAGTTTGCAGTTACATAAACTCTGCAAAAAGCCTTAAAAAACAATTACTTTAAAAATGTGGGGTTGTGTGGATTACTCATGTCTGGTCAGCAGGGGTGGAAATTAGCACCCGCCACCCACCAAATGCGGGTAAATATTTGAAGTGGCAGGTGAATTTGATCAACACACACGCCACTGTGGCGGGTTGGCAATTTGAACAGAAAAGGTGTTATTTGTCCTCCTGACATATAGGGGGCAGTAATGTGCTCGAGTTGCTGCTGTTACGTCGAGCCCCG
>NC_051431.1:20156915-20260537 GCF_001649575.2 Kryptolebias marmoratus
TTCAAGAGTAGTCAGCTTGTAGGGCACCACAACTGCTTCCACCCGCGTCGATCATCATCATCATATGAAATAACTTTTTGTCACAACAAAAAATAGTGGCTGGTAAAATATTTGAGTGGCTGGTAAAAAAATTTGTCCACCAGCCACAGTGGCTGGTGGACAAAATTTTTAATTTCCACCCCTGCTGGTCAGCATCTAACCTGCATCGTCTAATCCTTGTGTTGCTGTCGCTCTCTGGAGCTCTCCCGCTTCCTTTTACACTTGCACAGTGAGAGGAGTTATGGCCATTGCACTCTAGTAACCCCAGTCATCGAAATCTTAATTCGAAGAATAGTAAGTTCTTTCGGCTGCTCCCTTCTTCAGGGGTTGCCACATTGAGCAAACTTGCACAATCATTTTGGCAATTGTTTTACGGATGCCCTTCCTGCTGCAACTTGGGCTCAGACCTGCAACCACAAGATTACAAGACTGCGGCACTGATCACCAAGTCACCGCAGCCCAAATCTCAATTCAAAGAATCAGGGAGAGATTTTCCTTGGAGTGTCAAGCTAACAGCTATGCAGAGCAGGACCAATTGACAAGGAAAATTCAAACTAAAACCCACCATATTAGGTATTTTTTACCATCAAGCCTCGAACACCCAGGGTGACAGTCCTTTTAAGCAGAGTCTTGTTCCTGCTACTTCATGCAATTAGCATGCACAGAGGTAATTGTTTTTAAGTAATTACAAAAAACAATGTCCCAATGACCATAGGAGACGGGCCACATATCAGCCAGTGCAGAGAGAGGGCCTGGTCCTTACACTTTAGCCAGCGCATAAGTGATGAGGGAGGAGGTTTATCTCTTAAATGGAGGAAAAGTTTGCCCTCTGGAGGAGGTGTCACTTTAAATCAGGTCAAACTGTCAGACTGATAATGGTTGAGGTGGGAAAATGCAGCACTCACTCATGGATCTGAGCAGGACTTTCAGAATTTAGGCCGATTGACACATTGATGCTTTTACACTGCAATCATGTAAGCCACCTGAGTATTATTTTTTTAATAAGTGAAAATTAAAACCGAAAAATAACTTTCAGAAACAGACGCAGTGAAAAATGAACCACAGAGCCACTAATACGGTGATAACATGAAATCAGACCTCACTAATAAAGTAACTCAGATTTTCTGCCAAATACCTGCTCAGACTTTTGGTTTTGGAAGAGACTCAATTGCTCTGTTGCTCTTTTTAAAGATAAACAGTAGAAATAGTCTCATTAATACTATGGCAATATTGAGAAGTTGTATAATTATATTTGCTGAAAACTTCCATCCTCCAAATGGGGGTGCAGCACAAAAGGTTTAAGAACCGCCGCTTTAGAGGGAGCTTGTGCACAATCTGGTACATGTATCATCATCTGAGAACCATGGAGAAAGACCAAATGGTTTGTATGAGATGGCAACACAACGGCTCTAGGAATGTTTTTCTCCAGACAGCCACTAAGAAAAACATACAGCTGGGAAGGTCAGACTTAGCAGAACAGCAATCAGAGCTAAGGGTGGCAGTTCTGAGAGATCCAAGGCCTAATGTTTCATATAAATATTGACCAGCAAAGGTTTCATATGAAATGGTTTTTGCATTCTTTGACAGAATTTTACACTATTCAGGCTTTGAAAATCAAAGCTTTGCTCCAAAACATGTGTATTCTGAGACATTTACTCTTAGAGGGTTGCTGTTATAGGAGCACAACTCCTTTCTGTAATGTTTACAATAGATTGTCTCAAACAGATGTTGTCTCCTCTTCAAAACAACCACAAAAATCAATTAAATCTTTAAGAGTTACTTAAAGATCTTTATTATGTTGCAAGACCCTGCAAAATGAGCATAACACATGCTTTAGAAGTTGAAGAAAACCCATTCTAGATGCATTTATACTGAATAAAATATTTGTTTTTTGCCTAATCTTGTCTGTTCAGTGAGGACTAATCGTTTCCTAATTTTTTAACAAGCGGGGTGCACCCTGGCAGTTCTCAGATGGCCTCAGAGGGTTTGGTGTCCACTCACCAACAATGAGTCTCTCTGTGTCGGGGAGCTGCTTGAAGAGTTTCCTGAAGTCCTCATTGCGCTGCTTGTATGTCGGGCTCAGCACCTGCAGTGACAGACCGAGTCAGAAACACCCACACACACAAACACACACACACACACACACACACACACACACACACACACACACACACACACACACACACACACACACACACACACACACACACACACACACAGTCACATATCTAAATGTTGCCCAAACTCAGAGTCTTTCATCTTCATGCTCACTCACAAATTTGTTCTCTGCCACATGGCCTGAGTTATTTGTTTCTTTGAGTTAACCTCGTTAAAACCACCCACGGCTTTGACGACAAGGGAGTGTGGTTTGATTTTGTTAAACCACGACTTTCGTTTTGTGGGGGATTTTAACAAGTGCTGGAAATGGAAAGATAGTGAAAGGCAAGCGAGGAGGAATGCGGCCCGAGTTTTGTGTCTTTAGGGCTGCGTGATCAATGATACTCAGTAACAACGTGTCTTAATGCACAAAATCTGGAGCTCATTTGGTATAACTCTGAAGTTAAGATTGCATAATACTGGTAACAGCAACCGATTGGTGTTAAAAAGCAACATATGTAAATCACTGAGAATTTTGTTTAGCAGCAAGGAGAAGGAAAACACATAAACAGAGCTGAAAACTGTTGCTTAACATGCTCAAAAGAAGACCATCCTTTATATGTGTGATTCCAGTTTGCCTGGAACCAATTCTCTGCAGTGAACGCAGATGTTGTGTAAAATCTGCAAATGTGCCCCAAAGAGAGCGGGCTCTCGGTATCTGTGCCAAACGCTTCCTTTCAGCAGGAAACTTTCAGGAAACAATAGCTGACAATAGAGGAACAGGGGGTGGACTGAAACAAACGAAAAATAAATTCCCTTAGAGCGCAGCTGACGTAAAAGTAACACGTGCCTTCCTTAGAAACTGCAAGGGGCTAAAAAACTGAAACACTCTTTGTCAATCTCTCCTTCTGCCTCTGTTTTGGAGAACGTGAGGTAATGAAAACAAGCTGCTCAAACAGCGTGAGTGACATCTCTGAAATGAACTGTACACACCACCCATCCTCGGTGACTGGGAAGAACCAAACACACACACACACCTACAAGGCTGGTGTGTTAAATCAGTCACATAGTAACCCAATGATCCCTTTAAACAACAACCCTCTGTGAGATCCACAAGAATTCCAACACATATGACTCATAACCAAACCAGTGGTTTTATTTAGTGCACAGCAACAGTGCTGCGCTTACAGCAACACACAGTTAAAACAAAGCCTGTTTGATGGCACCTTTTCCTGGGATTTTATCCTGTTAGAGCTTAAGTAACTACAAATAAAATGCATTAAAATCTTTGCTCCTGCTCTGCTTGCTTGCTTGCTTCCACAAGTGGAGATCAACTTACAGCAGGAATATCCTCAGTGTCCCACTCTGGGTCTTGAAGGTTCGACGCAGCCCAGTCCCACTCCCAACCCCATTCCCCCCTAGCCGGACCCTGCAGAAGCCACCCCGCCAGAGCCTCATCCAGCTCCAGCATGGCCTCCCACTCCGACATCGTGCAGTCCTCGTCCAGCTCCACATTCATTGCGCCAGCTCCCTTTTGGCCTCTCTGAATGGAAACAAACTTTCCAAAACGTGCCTCAGTGGGCTCCCCCTGACGTTAGCCCTATGTCAGCTACATTAGGTTTGGAAAATAAGATAAGATAGATGGTGAATCCAGAGGTTTTTGGAAGCTGCAGTGTCCGCCCCCTTTGCTCTGAGTTCTGCTCCCTTTCAGCGTTGAGCAGTGGACACACTGCACCGCAGCCACATGATCCTTGTGTTGCTCTGTCGCTCTCTGGAGCTCTCCCGCTTCCTTTCACACACGCACAGTGAGAGGAGTTATGGCCATTGCCCTCTAGTAACCCCAGCCAACAAGTCCTTTATTATCATGCCACGAGCTTTTTCCTTTTTTTCCCTGTTTACTCTTCCTAGTAAGTGTGCGAGTAGATTGTGTGTGTGGGGGGGTGCTGTCCAGGTCTGAGTGCTTTGTAATGACTGTTTACGAGCAGCAAAGGCTGGGGAAAGTTTACTTTGTGGAGAGAGATTTAAACTTGACGCGGAGGAGTTGCGAGAACGGAACCTGGACTGAAGAAAAGAGTCGTGTTTTCTCTCTGTTATGGTATGTGTTGAAGCCAACTTGCTCTCTGCCCAAGCGATTGAATTACAGAGACCAGATGTGAGCATAACCTCCAGTTACCTCCGCCTGCAAAACAACACCATCAATCTTGACAGGATCCGGACTGGGTCGCGACCCATAGCTCGCATTGCAGGGGGAAGTGGATCCTTTCCATATATATATGTACTGTACATGAAAACTGGGTTCAGTCCAAACCACACTCAGAAAATGTGCTGATCACAGGCGATTTGAAGGCGTTGAGGGTATCAAAGGGTTTCCTCCTGCCTCGGTATTTGAGGTCATTCACATCTTTTTGATACTTGATCACCCTCTGAGCAGAAAGATGCGGCGCTCACAGCTTCTATTTTAGAAACACTTAAAAAAACCAATTTGTGTCAATGTCCTCGAACTGTTCTTAACTTGAAACCTTTCAGCAGCCAGGAAGGTGGGACTAGCTCTGTAGATGGGAGGGTTGATGGATTACAGAATGGTTGGATTTCATTCCCTCCTGCCACATTTCTCACACTATAGATTTCAGCTTTGACTGCAGCGCTTGCAACTTTGTCTCAGTCTTCCCTTTCAGCAAATACGGAGAATCAGACACAGGAAAAAGAAAATTTCAAGACTTGAAAATATTCCTGGAAAGCAAACTTAAGTAACCTTCCTAAAAAGAGAGGGAAAAAAGCATTCATTCATGCTTTATTAGAATAACAACTAAGGGAAATGAGGATTAATTCATCTAAACATGTGTGGCATTCATTCTTACAGCTAACTTTTGTCTGCTTATCTTTCCCTCCAATCGAACAGGCAAAGAAAGGCCCCACAGTGACTGAGGTATTGTTTAGAATCCAGGTGACTGCGGGAGTGTTGGGATGAGGTTTGAGTGCAGATACACGCTGTGTATTGATTTGGTTTATTATTAACTTGTTGAACAAACAGTTTGGGATGGAGGAGGCTGGTACTGTAAACTGGTGTGTGTTACTGTGTGTATGTCACTACGTGTGTTTACTACTAATTTCCATTTAGCAGCGCATCAGAGAAAATATTAGGATGTGTGTATCAGCCTGATTGAAAAAAGCTTTATGTATTTTTATTTTTTATCAGAACAAACAGAAATTAGCATCATTCTTTAACTTGTTAAAGCAGCGATCTCGCTTGTTGGTGTTTGACCTTTTGTTGCCAACTTCCTGGAGCCTGTGGGCTTGGTAAGCATAGAAGCACTGTGACAAACTTCTGGAGAAACGCAGCAAATAATGAGGGCTTTCAGATGATGAGAGGGTGATGACTGTCCACATCTCTTACCAACTTAGAACTCAGGTGAACAGCTTTTTATTAACTCTGGTATCAATGCTAATGGAGGTAATTGGGCTGTGTAGCTGCCATGTAGCTATGAACTTACGTGCATATGCTGTCTGACATGCAAAACTATAAAAAGTGCAACATTTACAGCCAGAGCTGAATAAACCTCATGTGTTTGCAGAGCCTTTTTTACCGTCTGAGTTTTAGGTTTGATAGATAGGTCTGCACAATATAATTAAAAATGATCATCATTGCTGTGTCAATCTGTGCGATATGAACATCTTTTAAAACTTTTTGGACATAAATCATTGGCCGGTATGTTTCCAATGCCATGCATTCATGCTCTGCATGCCAAGATTATTCCTTTTTGGTCAATCTGATGGACCCTCACAGCTGATGATAGCGGTCGGGAATGCTAAAGCACACGGGAAGTGTTGTGATTGTCGTGACAACTGATATCATCATTGTTACAATATTCAACAATAATTCTGCAATCGCTTTATAATACCTTGGAGCCCTAATTAAATGTGCAAACTTTAAAAAGTGTCTGGAACACAACCCTGACACTGATGCAGAGCTTTTAAAAGGGACTTGTAACGGTAAACTGGACCCTCGTGACTAATGCCATCAAAAACAAGAAACTGATCTGTATTTTAGAAGGTAATTGGTTTCATAAACAAATATTCCTTGAAACATTTTTTAAACAAGATTAAGTTATGTTAACTGTGTTTACTAAGGCACTTTACAGTGCTTATTTTTGCTTGTAACTTTCACTTTGCCAATTTGCAACCTACTGTCTAGCTCCATGACAGAACAAATGTCGAGTTCTGAAATAACTTTGTACCAGAGGCTGGATAATTTCTCTGCATTAGCTCTATTATTTGAAAAGAACAATGTTGATGTTACGTTGCATAGTTTTTATTGTTAATGCATACATCTTATGATAAGCAGTCTGATGTCAGAGTTAGAGTATTCAAAAAATGCAATAAAATAAAATTTTGTTTATATTGCTCACCACTAAGTCCAGTAGTTCATCTTGAAGATGTGATTTTAAAACAGGCTTTAAAAACTGAACTGTTCTTTCTTAAACTGAAAATATTTTTAAAGAGAACAAATTTCAGCAACACTGAATGTTTTTGATGAACTATAAAAGTTAGTTAATGTTAAATGCTTTCAGCTGTGGATTTATCTACTCATGGATGGTGTGTTCTGAACTGAGTGAAAAATAACCCCATGACCTAAAACTCCACGATCAGTTTTTAAATTAAGACCACTGATTAAAAAAACGTTTATTGAAGCACATGTCTAAAACATAAAAAAACACTAATTTTGTTCGACTCGACTTAAAAAAAAGATCAGTGTGTGCTCCACAGGTGAGTTAGAAAATCATTTGAATAGTCCTAAAAACTTTGTGGTCCAGAAATGGAAAGGCGGCTCAAAATAAAGTCTTTGTAATGACTTGTTTCTGCAGAAGGAATGTATGGCTACCCTGACAGCTACAGATCATCTCCTGATTACAGCTTTTGGGCTTTTGATGAGACTTCAAGTTTATCTCTTAATTTTCAGTGTTCTAAATGTGGTTCATCTCTAACAGGGTTAAAATACGTTGGTTACTCATTCTGCTAGTACGAAGGTTACATCTGAGATAAAACAAATTTAACAGAAGACACCGCCTCCCAAAGTTGACCTTTTGACCTACCAAGATTAGAAAGTATGCTTTATAACTTCAGTCAGTCATCTTTCTCAGTAAAAGAGAACTAATTACCAATCAAAAATAAAAACTCAACTTGAAATTGTTTAGGAATAAGGCGACAAAAACCAAACTTGCAATCACTGTATAGGCAATTAGATAATATTGTAGTAATACTGTAATTTAGATCTTACGCCTTTGACATGTTGTCATTGTTGTGCTTTATTTTAGTTTAATATTATGCCAAGTACATGATAGTGACGATTTGTTATGGTTATCAGTATTGTTATTTTTATGCGCTGCATTGGGAAGTAGAGAAGCCTAGCCAGGGAGCAAAACTGCAGGTTAGCCACTGGCTAAAAATCCTGCCTGTAACACATCAGTAACATGTTATTTTAACCTGCTTCAATAGTCTGATTGTATTGTCTTGGACAAATAAATGAACAAACGAATAAATAAAACCAACTTTCCTGCCTTCAATTAAAGATGCATAATTCTATCAAAAATATTTCGCAAGAAAATCAAATCATTTTGAAAGTTCATTGTCAGAAAATACGTACTGCTGTTTTTTCTTAACTGACAAGTACATTTAGTTGGATGAATTACTTTTTTGCTTCATTATTAAGACCTTTTGACAAGAAAAAAATCTCATCAGCTTAATTTGTTTTCTTTACCTTTGACTGTCAAAAGCATCAATCTTCATCCATTTGTCTTATTTTACAGTTTGTCAGCTGTTTAAAGGACTTGAAATGTACTTTGGTTTGTCTGAAAGTTGCTGTGCTCAGCTGTTGTTCAAGAGTTTAATTGAGTTTCGGTTCTACATTAATAAGAAATGAGAAATGTTTGTTATAGTTCAGTGTGTTAGAGGCGTTTGTAAAAATGCTTTCTGGACTTTATGAACCAAGCCTCTTCTGGTCACAACATTTATTGACTTTTTATTATTGGGTGGTGAGGTTTCTGTTGTTTCCCTTATTAGAACAGCTAAACCCAAATGCCAAAATGTCCATATTTTGCAAATCAGAGTCTAGAAACAAAGTGGAGAGAAGCATGCCCCGTCTTAAATCATCATGCTCCATTCCCATGGCTCGTCCAGAGGCCCGTCTGAGGTTTAGTGCAGTGAAGAGCTTCTGTGTGTTTGTTACCACCTGCTGCTCACCAGAACAACTGCGTGGTGACTGGACTTTAAACACATCCGAGGGACTTGTAAAATACAAATCCAGATCATTTCAATTAAACAAACACAGCCAGTATCAAGAAACTATGCAACTGTGCGGGCTTTAGTTAATAAAAACGAGTTTATGACAACTCATTAAGATCACTTCCTTTAAACCGCGGCTTGCAACAGGCAGTAACAACACCGAGTGATTTCAATGGAAAGAGAAAACAGGAAGGAGGGATGTTAAAATCCCACCAGTCGGAAAACTGGAGAGAGCAAGAGAGAGAGAGGGAGATATCGGAGTCATGCTTACTCTCAGGATGTGCTGCCTTTCATGCTGGGAGAAAGAGAGGGGAAGATTGTACACACACAGGAAATAAATAAATTCAAATCAAATGGGAAAAACTATAATAACAGTCCTGGACAAAGGACGATTCAACACCAACTGGACTCAAGTTCACTCTTCTCAGTTTTGTTCTTGGCTGAGAGCTTATCCTTCACAGCTGTCTTGTTTTCACAGTATATATATATAAAGTCAGTTGAAAATATTTGCAAAGCGTGTTGAGTGTATGACTGATAACTAACAAAGGGTTTGAACGCCATCTTGTGGAGCAAAACAAAAATGAAATACCCCTTTTCTCTTTCTTCTTTATTTATACTGTGACAGCCATGAGCAAAAATCTTTGTCAATCTTTGGCTTAAAAAAATGCAATATTATACGTAATTTATTTCACACGGCATCTTCTAGTTTTGTTGCTGTGCACTTTAAGAGCTAACTGATGCAGAACTGTTAACCCACAGAGGTGGTTTAACGCTCCAGCAAATAGGACCAAAAGTAGCAACCTTTCCTCACCAAAGGAAGGACACTTCCAGGCGTCACATGCATGACGGAAACACACACCGGCACACATGCGCATACCTTAAATGATAAACACACAAACATCAAAAGTTGCAGGTAAAAATGAGGGATGACTTACGTTGTACCAGCTTTGGCTTTTCTGTGGAAAGAGACAGAGAGGGGAAACATTTAGGCACTTCTGTGCGTTAACAGACAAAACGTCGGACACAGAAATACTCTTCGTTGTACCTGTTGCAGCAGATGCATACACTGATATTGTACACTGACACACGTGACAAGAACGTAGCTATTTAAATGGTGTGATCAGCTTTAAGTCTTAAAGTGATGAAACAAACCCAAGAGGACATTTTATTCCAGCGTATTTGCAGTTGCAGTCAGACGTTTCCATACACTCATCATGGCTATGAATTTCATATTAGTTTTTGAGAATATGTGTATCTTGTTTTAAGAAATAAATGATGCTGAAGGGTCTATATTGTCATGGTTGAGGCTTGTCATGTTCTCAGTAGTGATTATGATTGACTGGAGCTGGTAGAATCACTTTGCCAACCAGAGATTTGGTTGACAGCACCCATTGGGCTGACCAATAGTCATCTGTCCCCCTCAGATCAAACAGAATTGGTTAGGCTGTTCAGGAACAACTCAGGAACCACCAAGGCTCCATCGTCTTGGTCTCTGTCTGATGCCAGGTTTCGCCACAAACTGAGAAGGTGCCGAGCCAAGATAGAAGCCGCTGCTCCAAAAGACACTAAAAGGGAAACTGAAATCTGCAGCCGCCCACATGGACGATCCAAATACCTCCTGGAGAAAAGTTTTATGCCCCGATGAGACAGATTGAGCTATTTGGCCACAATGACAAGAAGTATTTGGAGCTGTTAAGTTATTGTTCTAACGTTCAAGCATGGAGGTGGTATGATCATGCTGTGGTACTGTTTTAATACATCATTACAAGCCCCCAAATTAAAATGATATTCATGTCGATGATGAGTGGATGGAAACCTCTGTCAGCAGCTGTATTAAGCAAAGTGACTTTCAAACAGAAGGATTTTCTGCGTCTTGTTAATAGAGGAAACTTTTCCATCTAAACAGAATAATGCTGAAATGATTATATTCGATACAGAGATAATACAAAATGTCACGCTCCTATTAAAAAAAATCTGACAGTTTTTCTGCAAATCACAGTTTTGAATGAAAATTTCCACCAGTTTTCAGGAATGACAATTATAATCTTCTTAATGGTTTTTAATAGCTTTCTGTGGAACCGTGTTCATGAAACACTTGAAAGTTCAAATGCATCAGTTTGCGCACTCTTGACTCCGATCCCATTTTTCAACAGCAGGGGGCAGCAGAGAGTCCTCTAACAGGTGATACGACTTTACAACATTTTCCAGCCACATAATAAAACTTAACACTGTAACAAAAAGTCCCAGCCAGGAAACATGCAGGACCGTGGGTGAAACATGGAACCGCTGGGAGGAGAAGGGGAATAAAGAGATGAGAAACTGAAAGACGGAACATGGTAATTCCTTGCTGAGGAAAAAAAAAAAAAAAGAAAAGAAAAATTCTCTTGGCTAGGAATGTTTTAATGAAGATCTCTGGCTGCATGTTTTGCAGCAGGACCACAGTGGCGATGATGTTAAACACAGTTTGATGGTTATCTGATGTGTGATGCAGCTGCAGACACAAGGCCTTCCTGTGACGACAGCCAGGCTAATGTGGGCTAATCTGATTTGAAGGTGACAGAGACATGAGAGTGGAATTACTCTGAGGGCCGATGTCTGGATGAGGCTCGCATCAACGTTAGCGCCTGCGTGTTTGACTCTGTGTGACCGCTGCTACGAGGGGCGGAAGATTTTTTGACAATACTGTTTCCAGGAAAAAGAGAGGTTTTCCAGTGTGGCTGCATGAAGGTGAGCTGATTGCAAGGGGAGCAGCAGAGAATGAGTAAAAAAGTAGGAGACCAAACCAAAAAATATTATTCCAAACTAATAAAAAAAGTGTTTTTGTAATTTATTGTCTGATTATTATTGCCTGCATTTGCATTTTGGAGGTGTGTGTTTGTTACCAAAATAGCTCATGAATCACTGGACAAATTTTAATGAAAGTAATCTTTACATGTATCTCTACAAAGGAATAACATTTGGAGTGAACCCGATTCAAGATGGCTGCCACAGTCAACTGACCTTGGAAAACTCAAAAATGACTGTAGTTCAGTCAATTTCACAGAAATTGTGCTTAAATTTGAGAGTCATTAACAACACATACTCCAAGCACTACTCATTTGGAAAGATCTTTGCCTAAAGCATTAACCGTTGGAGTCAACCCTGCCTTATCTGTTAGCAAAATATCTCTTGAACCACTGGACAGGTTTTATTGAAACTTTCAGAAAATTATCGTTGAATATACATCTGCAACTGATTAACTTTTGGAACTAAGTATATTCAAGATGGCTGTCACAGCTAATCAACATTACCCAACACAAAAATGACTATAACTTTGTCAGTTTTACAGACATTAAGCTAAACTTTGATGTGATTGTTGCTGAGAATCTTTCTAAACACAACCTTTAATTAAAAAAGGAATTACTTTTTGAAATGATAAAAAGACAATCTGTTAAAAAATGTTTTTTTTCAACAAGTCTGTGAGAAGACATGTTACAAAATCAAACGTGACAGCATTAAGATATTTTAAGAAAAAGAATAGCACAGTTAAGCTTGTTCTTTTTTTACTGAACAGTAGGCAAAACAGGAAGGCGTTTACACTGTTGAAGGGAATGCTATATTTGGACAGCAACGCTATAAAGGAAAAAAGAGGGTTAGGGGATTAAAGGGGCCAGCAGGGATTGTCAAAAGGTCAGGTGAATAAAGAAGAAATGCTTACTTTAATCAGGTTTAGTCTGTCATACTGAAAGGAAATGAAAGAAAACACCAAGAGTTAACCAAAGCAGTGAGTGACATGGACACAGAAATGGAAAATGAGAAAGAAAAAAAAAACTGAGATCCAAACAGTTTGTGGCAGATACGACTCTGAGCTACATGACACAAAAGAGATTATGTCAGTAAGAGGATGGTGAAAAAGTCCGTGCTTGACTGAATTTGACTCCTCATCGAGCTGGTGCGTTACATGAGAAGTCTGATTGATTTTTTTTTTTCTGCAGCATTGACACTGCTGTCATCACGAATCCATTCTTGCAGAGGGGCACAGGCCCGCTAGGTTCTGCCCGGTGCACTCTAATTTGGATTGCATTAGGGTTAGGATGATGAGGCTCACGTTGCTGGGATGACCTCATGCTCTTTGGGTCATGTGACCACTGTGCACCAGAGAGATTTACCGCAGCAGGACAGCTTGGACCGTGGCACAGAAAAGAGGTATGATGTAATCAATGTGTGTGTGTGTGTGTGTGTGTGCGTGTGTGAAACAGACTTTGCAAAGACCGCCATGAGGGCGCTCTTCACACCAAACTCTCGTTAAAGGGATAGTTGGGTCAGACGTTAGCCTAGCCTGGACAATGACTTCTGCTTACTTTCTTTATACTTCATGCTCTGTGACTGATGTCACGACTGATAAGGTACTTCATATTTCATAACAATGTGACAGAACATCACTTCAAAAATGACCAGACTATGTCTTTGAAGGGATAGTTCAGATCTTTTGAGAAGAGATGATCTGCAGCTGCATCACTAGTCCAAGCAAGTCACAAGCAAAGTGGATTACTGCCATCCTAAAACAACTCTGATTTAATAATAGTTTGTGCTAAAGCTATTTTATAAACATTTTATCACAATATTGCAAAATATATATATATTACAAGAAATGAGCCATTCTGCACTATAAGTGCTACAGCTAGCTGCTGCTGCTGTTATTTCTGCTTGGTTTTTCTTATCTTCCCCCTATAGAATTCTGTGTAAATAACCATGTAATGCAAAGCTGATGGCAAAGTACAAATTTACAAAATAGCATTCGCACGAGTCACTCTTTGAGATTAAAAAACTGTTAAGATGGCAGAAATCCACTTCGGCCCTAGCTCTGTTAGATGTTAGCTTGCCAACTGGGTCAGATTTAAACTATTACTCCAAACTGAGATTGTTCAAAGAGCTGTCTACAGCAGGTAAGATGATAACTGTTCATAAACGTTCAACAGAACCCCTCTTCAAACAATCTGATCTTTTGTTTTAGGTAATAATTCTCATCGGTGGCACTGTCAAATGAGCATATTTAGTGAACCACTAGTCACTGTTTCTTATTACTCAATAAATTATATACATTACACCTTTTTGTTGATGTATGGAAATACATCAGCAAAAAGGTAGAAGGTGAAGTAATGCAAGGTTTACATGGTTCCTTGGCAAAATTGTGGGAATGGGATTTTGGGTTTAAGTTGCAAAAAAAAAAAAAAAAAAAAGATTCCCACATGAAGCAACAAAAAAGAAGCTCAGACAAAAGATACAGACTGTGACCTTTTTTTCTTTGGTGTTTCTACAACTATTTTATGCTTATATAACAATATATACAATACAGACAGTAGCACAGCAGTTTTATTACCACAGATTAAGATGAGTTTGTACACAAGGTACAAAATTCTACAGGGATCATTAGAGAATAAGAAAAGGAACAGGAAAAGTCTTTTCAACAAATATATGATTTGTATTTTTTATTTTTTAGGAATTGTTTTGACAAAGACTGCTTTTAATTTTCAGAGTATTTGACAAATGATGGAACTTTTATATAACCTCTCTATTCTATATGTCTACATTTGGTTTGTATTCTGCTTTATTTCTCTTTTTCCTACATCTAAAAGAGGAAAAAAAACATTCCTATTTGTGTACCAAGCTTTTTGAAGCTACTGGAGAATATTAGGGAGTTTGTTCAATTAAATTTCAACTTATGAGGAAAGAAAGAAAAAAACAACAACAACAACAGGGAGTCCAAGAAAAGGAAAGGTCTGTTCTGAAAAGGGGTTTTAGGGCTGATTCAAAGTATTTGCAGAGAGCACAGGAGAAATACTGGGTTCAGGGTAAAACATCTCAAATGGGGGATTGGACATTTTCACAGAGAGGCTCACAAGACAAGAGGTGCTGGAGTGGGCACAGAAATGTTGGGGGACAGAAAAAAAAAAAAGAGTAATGCTTACTTTGGAAAGTCGCTTGTGAGACTAGCATGCAAACAGGAGAAGAACAAAGAAAATCAGATACAAAAATGAAGCCAAAAGTAAAAAAAACAAAACAAACAGTAAAACAGAGGAACAGCTGAAAGAACCAACAGAACAGCTGAAGAGTCTTTATCAGATGGAAGACATTATTATGTGACGTGTAGCGGCGGCAGAGAAGAAAGGAGAGATGACAATGAAAAGACGGAAGTCATTTAAAGAAATGCAATCACAAAGTGATTTATAACAGCAGCGACCTGTGAGGATGGGACGGCAGGGCAGACAAAGTACAAAGTGACATGACGTAGTCAACTGTTTCCGGAGCTAAAATCACAGATAAATTTTGTTTTGGCAAAATAAAATAAAAGGTAAAAATTTCACTCATAACCAGAGATGTGAATTAGAAAAAGGGCATCATTTAGTTAGACTTCCAAAGACTATAAACTATACAGAGACCCTCTCATTGGGAAATATAAGCTCTGATTTTAAACATTTGTTTTGTTCAGTTGGATTGAAAAATTTGTGTGTGAAGTACTTAAATGATGCCATAACAAAATAAAGATTCAATCCTGTGGGACTTTTAAAGGGAGCGATATTTAACTCAGGCTGGTTAGAGCTGCATAAATACTGTCTTTCACAATTTTATTGAATACTCAACTGAACTTTTTATTTTTCAGAAGTGGAAAGGGAAACTAGAATAAATAAAATGTAAAGATTTTAGTCTGGAATAGAGAGGAGACTGCAGTCGTTGACCGCAGTCTCCGTTGCAAAAGGGGGCAACAGTAATAATGAAAACTTGTAAATCCAACATCAAATCATAACTTAATTATAAAATGAAATAAAAAAAACTAAACAAAGATGCAGTATGATGGAACGACTCTTTGAATCACAAAGTAAATGACCGTTTATTGACTTGTTTCTACATTTTGCCAAAGTGTTCATAAAGTTATATTAATACTGGCAACTAAAGTTTGTTGACAGATTTTGCTTTTTTAGTTTGTTTTTTTTGTTCAGATTTTTTACAAAGTAGTTTAAGGAAGGGCCTATTGCTTGTAAATTCAAGACAGGAACATTTTTGGTGTGCATATCCACTGTTTTTTTCTTTGTCTTATTTGATTCAGCCCTTTTTCCTGTAAACATTTTAGATATGCATTTCTTGTCTCCAGGTTTTTAACAAGAGTGTTAAGGTCCGTTAATGCTGTTCCTCTTGTTTTTTTCTCATTTAAAAGTTGAAACTCATAATGATAAAAGTTCAAAGAAAACTAAACCAAACAAGAGCTCTTTCACACGTGAATAATGTGGGGGCCTCTGCCAAACTGAAATATAAATTGCTCAGTTGCTGTGCAGAGCTTTGGCCCTTCTGCTTTACAGGAGGTTTTCTGTCCTCTCAGAACTCCATTAACATCTGAAAGGGGTACTGTCCCGTTCAACCTGCTCACCAGCCACTGTTCCCTGAGAGGGAGCTTGACACCAGAACCAAGAGCCTACTCGGGGCTCACCTCACTGCGATACTGAAAAGCTGATAACAGTATTTCACTGGTGGCTAATTGAGGAAAAACAGGTCTGCGAAGCTCTGTGGATGAACGTGTGTCTGCCCTTCACCAAAAGTGCTCTGAGGCTAAACATTATAAATCCCCATATTATTTTAGGAGATTAATGAAATATTTGATTAGAACTGCACTTTTTATCTTGCAATTGGAGGTTATTCAGAAAACATTCAGGACTACGGCCTCTGGACGCTCAGCAATAATAATGAAATGGTCCATATCCTAGTAGATAAAGTCGTTAACGCTGAGGCAGCTGCCAAGGTGGGCGCAAAGTGGATGCAGGTGGGATCAATGTGGGCGGAGGTGAGTATAAAGAGACCTGTAGCAGATGGCTTTTTTTTGTACTCAACGGGGATGGCTACGAAGTGATCAACACTGCATAGGTGTGACTTGGCAGAAGTATGAATTAACCTGGAATCATAATGTGGACAAGAGTCCTGTGAATCCTCACAGCCAGGACTGAAACTGATGCTGAAGCGTTCATTCCCTACAACACTGGCAGGAGACAGAGCTCTAAAGTTTGAACACCTAAAGACACCTCTCTGATCTCTATGTTTTCAATTGGAGGTGTACATCCTGAGGAGTGTTTTTCTTTAACATTTAAAATTTCAACTCACAGGTTCAAATCCAGGCCACAAAAGAATTATTATGTTAAACTAAACTTTCATAGACTGAGGTGTTCTTGGAAGCCATAATGCACAGTGGTATAAATAATAAAAAGAATCATCAAAAGGATGGAGACATGAAAAAACATGCTGACTCTTTAAAATATAACATGCATAGAGCTAATGTCAGTTTTATTCTAATAATCCCAACAAACCAGTTTTTTTCCTACATTTTAAAATGCTTCTGAAACATAGTTAAACTAAAAGCTGGCTTTCCTCCTCTTGTGTTATAACGACTCAGTTTCCCTTTTAACAGTTTCGACAATAAGCTGCTATAAAGTCTGAAAATCTGAATCAACAATATTTCCTCACTAGACACAAAGACAATGACAGATTCAGACTAAAACCTAATCTTTTTGTTGGTTAAAGATTTGCAGTTGGGTCGGTACTACAGCCTGGTGGAGATTTTGTACTTGAAGTTTTAGATCATATCAAACTTAAAGGTAACTAGTGAAAATATCATCCAAGACAAAATGCTGTGCTGTTCTTTTTTCTGGGACTCTTTATAAAATGCTGACTTCATGTAATCTGAGCATTCTTTACAGAGCTTAAGTAAGAGTTTTTTGTTCAAACTGCAAAAACCTGCTGAAATCATTGTAATATTATCTGACAGTGCACTATATTTAAAACTCTTAGTTCGTCTTTGATTTTCCTCAGCTACTGAGAAAATGCGTCAGCTAACAAAAGGAGCAAGTCCTGGTGGTTCACCTTGGAGTTCTTTCCGCCGCTTCGTGCCGACTGCACCGAGTACGTTCTCTGGACGACCTGCTCGGGTGTGGAGGGGGACTTGTCAGAGGAGTGGTCCGAGCCCTTCTCCACCATGTTCTCACCCTCCTGGCTCTGCGGTGTGGGAGAGCGCGAACGTTTACGCAGGACTGGCGAGCAGGTGGGCGAGCTCTTGTTTGAGTTACTGGCAGTGCTGAAAAGAAAAGAAAGGGAGCAATTAAAAAAAAACAAAAAACAATTGACATATTCCACCTTTTAAAAAAATATATCCAACCACAAATGTGAAAACAACGGGTAGAGCTTAACAAAAATACAAAAAATAAACCAATCACACAAATTTAAACATATAAACTTATAAAGATTTATACTTTTTCTTGCAGATGTGAAGCTTTTTTACTACTGTAGCATAAAACTAGCATTAAATATCTTTATATGATTAAAACATTTCAATAAAAGGCCAACTAAATGTGATTAAATTAAAATTTAATCACATTTTAAATCAATTCCAATCTGGATGTTGCAAAATTAGAATTGAAAAAACCTAAGATATCAGTAGCAACACTCAACAAGACCCCTATTAAAAATTCATTCACGGGTTGGCACAACACACACACTGCTTGTATGCCCCTAAGACTTAAGAGGCTTAAAGCACCATGTGCTAACTTGGCTAATAACACTTGAGCTAAAACGAGAAGTCAACATCAACAAAAACAGAAAATCAGTAAAAGAAAAACAATATTGTCACACACAAAATCAGAGTTTTTCTCACCAATACAGTCTTTAAAATGCAAAAATAAATACAGCGGGTGTCTAATTTTGGCTTATTGTCAATAAACGCTAAAGCTAAAACTGTTTCCTGGTTGCAAAACAATCAAAACCCCCTCTGGAGGCTGGAACAAAGATTAAATGATTACATGCACCGACAGGTGGACACTCTGCCAACAGAGACCAATAAGATGTGATTTAGACATTTTTAACTCAGCAGCTGGTTTATTATCACCTGCTGCCAAAAGGCGGGTGACAATGTTTTTGTTCTTTTTTTTGTTTGTTTTCGAGCCTTTTGGCACCTTTAGTTGGCCTTTTATTGAAATGTTTAAATTCTTAGTTAGCCTTCAGGTACCATTAGTTTAGTTTAGTCTATCCTAGCTGTTCAGCTGAGGTTTTTAAATCCTAGTTTAGTTTCTGTTAGCCTATTATTAGTTTATTACATCTTAGTTTGGTTTTCCTCAGTTTATCTTCAGTATGACTTGTTTTAGATAAGTTTAGTTTTTTTATCCTTGTTTCCTAGCTTAGTTTTTCTTCTGTTTATGTTACTTTTGCTCATTTATTTTATTTAGATTATCTTAGCTCATGTTTAAGTTAAGTTTAGTTTAGCTTTTTATATCCTAGTTTTTTAGCTGTTTGTTTTACTTTTGCTATTATTGTGTGTGATGACTGTATTTTTGTGTTTTCATGATGTAAAGCACTTTGAAGCGCCTTGTTGCTGAAAAGTGCTTTAGAAATAAATTTGACTTGACTTATCAGTGTGTGTGTGTGTGTTTATCTTGCTGCCTGTTAAACAAGTACCTCATGAACCACTGGACAGATTTTGATAAAACGCCTAGAAAATAATTACTGGATGTACAACTGATTAACTTTCACAGTCAACATGATTTAAGATGGCTGCCACGGCCAAGCAACCTTAGCAAACACAAAAATGTCTGTAATTCAGTCAATTTTACACTGACTGTGTGGCAGTAGCTCAGAGTCATTCATCACATATAATATGAGCGCTAACAGACCAAATAAGATCGATACTGTGTGGTATTGTGCGTAAGATTATTTTCAAGATATGTCCATAACAGCAACAACTCCATTATTTCTTAAAACAAAATTATCTTAGTTTAAAACTCTGGCATGAAAGGTGGCATGCTAGGCCCCTAATTTATTATAGAGATTTGCTTTAGAAACTCTATCGCCTGCTCTGCTCCCAACTAGTAGGATTATGTTGATGACGAGTTTCTATCTGGCAACTTCTGAGATCCACTTCTAGACACCGCTTTCTCATGAAACCCACAAACAAAGCCGGACCTCAGGATGAAGCCCTCTCCTTCCAGTGACAGTAGCTAACAAAAGGCCCTGTAAGTGATCTGTCCGGCATGGTTACTTGACATGGTGTTATGCAAGCCATTACATCACAGTCAGCCGAGAGCTGCTGTTAGTAACCATGAATTACTGCTCTGCAGTTACAGGCAGGACTTCGGTGCAGCTCGGAGCCCTGAGTCACAAAGAGCAGTGTTGACAGCTTCTGTCCAACTGGGAAGGTTTTGCTGCGCCGAAAGCTGGAGGTTTTGAAGGATATCAGGAACAGGCCCAATGCCTTCATGGAATGCACTTGGGACACCTCTGACATGAATTTATCATTGACAAACATGCTGGTTTTCAGTTATTGTTCATTTTAACGGTCCCTACTCACATGATTTGGAACAAACATCAGAAAAGCAATGCTGAGGGACGCTGAATGGCAGCTACTAGGACAAGGTCAAATTTGCGCCAGTATCTCACTGGGCTGCGACGTTTGAAGACTAGTTTGCAACTCAAAATTGCAAGAACATTGTAGGAAGAAAGGCAAATTTTTGTTACGGTGTCAATGAATTGTATTTGCAACCATATGCCCAGAGAGCTGCGTTTTGTACAGCCAATTTTTTAAAACCTCGGCCTATTTTCAATCTTTGCATTCTTACTGAGCCTTCATTTCCTTCAAATCTTGTTTTTTTAATTTCTTAATTACTGAGTGAGGCTTATGATCTAGGAGATAATGAATAATGAAATAATATGAGTTGGTATGTTTATATTCATCATGCAGGGTTAAATCTGCCTAAGCCAGAGGACACATTTGAAGACAAGTGAACCTGGATCGGACTTCAGCACAAACACTGCAGCACCCCTTTAAGGTCAGCTCACCCTGTGCAATTTTAAAAATTGTAAAGGACTTGTATGAGTCACACTGTGCAAGCTTGATTTTATACATAAATAAGCACTGGCATTGATGCTCTTTTTTATTAGATTCAGACTGTAAAAAGAGGGGCAGGAGGAGGAAAAAGAAACCCTAGTTGATGTGCTTGTGACTGGGAAAAAGATGCTGAAAATCGCAGCCTATTTTGTGCACATTCTTCTCCCAAAACATTTCTGACAGTGCTTGATATTCGAGAGTGCTAAATTGGCTGTTAGTGAGCCTGTCACACCGAATGACCACAACAGATCACAGGTTCAAGCTCACAGCCAAAGATTTTCCTATGAAAGTTTTACGACGACGGCCAAAGATCACACAGCGTGAACCCGGCTTTATTTGATCATTTTTATTAGTGGATGAATTCCTTCACAGCATCCTCATTTATCCTTAAATCCATGACACATCTTATTTTAGATGTTGTGTTTCTTTGAAGGTTAATGCCAAGCTTTATATGTACATGACTTCTTTGAGAACATTGTCTTTATTTTGAGTTTGACAACCCGCTCCGACTACAAAACAAAAAGAACAAGTTACATCTTTCTTTTTTATTTGAGAATTTCTGTAAATGCTTTGTGGAGGTTATGAGCGCACGGCGAAGAGATGTTTAGGTGAACTTTCTGAGATGTTTACTTCTGGGACGACTGACACCAGATTGTTTCCCAAACCTAAATAACAGAGACAGAGCCAGACTGGACAGACTTGTGAGACGGGCCGGTTCTGTCGTGGGCAGGGAGCTGGGCTCAGCAGGGACTGTAACTGAGAGGAGGAGAGGGAGAAGCTGCTGGCCATACTGGACAGCACCCAGCATCCTCTGCGCAGCGCCATCATCAGGCGGCAGAGTGTGTTCAGTGAAAAACTGCACATCAGAAAGACTCAAGACGTCATTACTGTCCTGGTTCACAAGGCTGTACAGCACCTTCCAACTGTGACAAGTCGACCGCTTTATTAAGTCTAACAGACAGGATACAAAAAAAAAGAACATTTAGTTTAATTACTCTACTTAAAGAGTTTATTATGTTTATTTAATGTCATAATGAAAATTCAATTGATTACCTTGGCTTATCTAATGAGCTAATTGTGTTTATGTAGCAAGTTTATTGTGTTAATGTCATGATGTTGTTACTGGATCTTTTGAGTTTTCCTCTAGAAATAAAGTATCTATTTGATCTATCTGTCTGCCTGTAACCTTTCACAAATTGATTAACAACAAGAATAGTTAGTAGGATCATGGTTTTAAGACATGCATGAAAGCATCAGACCAGCAAACTGCTAAAATATCTGGTTACATATCCTGCTTAGATTTACATTAAATGGGTTTGATTAGCAGTCCCTGGTCTTGCAACCTTTATTCCTATGAAGACAGTTACTTTGATTTCCACAAACTGCTTATGTGTCTTAGCTTAGCTTTTGTTAAATAAGTTGTGACATAAAGTAACGGGTCACATTGCTTTTCATTTCAGGTAATTTTTAAAATCTGTTTTAAGACTTAAAAACCATCAGGTAAATCCTAATTAATTTAGAAAAGTAAAATCAAGAACCTGCCAGTAGGATTGAACTTTTCTATGCTTTAACCATGACACTTTTGTATTGCTCTTTGTTGTAATCCTAATTTTGTTTCTTGGTGGAAGTGCCCTTATTTTGCTTAGCACCATTAGCTTTGGTGCTTGTTCAAACTTGAGGTTTCCAAACCCATGAGTAGTATGACATAATCTGTGAAAAGCTGCAACAATTAAAGAAGGAAGGATTTTCCAGGTCAGCGATGAAATAAACTTGCACACACAACACTTAAAGCTGCATCTGATAGAAAATAAAGAAACAAGAAAAATGTCACAAGCTAAGTTGGTGTGAAAACATCAAAGAGTAATATAATGCTAAGATTAATGTGGAGACTTATAATGAAGAATTACAGAACTCAGAAGGAAATGACTGACAAAAATGCAGTGGGTGTTTTGAATGGCGATATCTGGACACACTTAAGACTTCATAACGATGAAACCTAAAAGTATGATTTAATAAATGAAACATGGTTTGTAAAATCCACCTAACAAAATCAAAATACTTTGGTAATACCACTGATTTTAGAATACAGAGTAGTTTTATTTAACCTGATCTAATGTCTGCAATTTCAAGGAACACAACCTGTCTGACTAATGAGACAAGAACTAAGGCGATGCTGTCAACATCGTCCTCTGACTCTGAGAGATCAGAAACTCAACAGCGGCATTTTAAAAAGACAAAAATGAAGGAATTAGGCTGCTTGGTGAAACAGCAGGACCTTAGAGGCAATGAGCTCTCATCAAAAACTCTCCAAACAAAATTACCTGTGCACAGCAGCCAAACTAAAGCCCACAACGAAGAACCTAGTAAAAACTAAAAATGGAAAACTGGGTATCGCTTTAGGTTTTATCCAGATTTTTTTTAACAGTCTGTTCTTTAAATGATGAACAGTCAGTGTAATAAACAGTGGCATGGAAATGGGCTCTCTGCCAAATGCAAAATGCATCAGGGTTATTTATATAACATTATGTTTATTCTGCATTTTGACACCAAACTGTAAGGAACTGCCAGATATTTACCCTCAGACAACAGTGAGATTTTGGCAAAACAGGTGTAAAAATCCAGCCCTCTTTGGAGCCCTACAGATCAGACGTACATTAAAACAGAAACATCATTCAAAGTTTAGGCAGGTCAAAGAAAATTGGACTTTACATTACTGAACTGGCATTAAGAATTAACAATTTTTTTATTTTTATTTTTTTATTTTTACAATTTTTTACTCTATTACAGTTTAAGTTTTATGATTGTGGGAGATTTTAATCACAAAATGTTTAATTAAAATCATTGATGGTGTCACTCACCCTTACCCTAACTACTGAGTTGTGGAAAATTTTGAAATCCTAATATTGCAAACCAACTCCCACAACTATTTTTGGTACACATAGAAATTATACATCAAAACAGGTATTTTTTTAAAACCGATGTTTCTCATAACTCCCCTGCAGAGAGTGCACACCAAACCTCCATAGACTTTAGTTATATTTTAGATAAATATTCTCTTTAAAACTTGAAGTGAAGCATCTTTTCAACATATCATATCTCGTACATAAATAAACATTGTAGAAACACAAAAAGAAATCACTGACCATCAGAGTATTCTGCTGCTCACTTGAAGGATTTTTAAGATCTAACTCTTAGTTTTCACACAGAAACTGTTTATTTACGGGTTACTTTTCAGTCTGTTTGTTTCTCTGACTTTCTTAGGTTTGCTGTCAGGGAGTGATAAACACTGGTGTATGGTTACTATGGTGACTCTAATAAACAACATTCTTTTTTCTTATGGTTGCCTTTATACTTCTAATGCAATTCAAACATTAAAATGTATGCATTTTTATTAGCTTAGAATAATACAAAGTTAGGTAGGAATTATGGTTGGCACCTTTCAATATTTCATCAGACATTTTATAGCAATTGTCTAATTTTATTACTGAAGAAAAAGAGCCATTGTATGGTAATAATTGGAAGATGCAACTCACCGAGACGGATTGAGAGGCTCAGAATCAAAATCTAATTGTGAGGCTAGTCAAGATTCACAGCTCCATCATTCAAGAAGTTAAAGGTGCTATTTTTTCTGTTACACCCTCGTTGATTGCAGGACTTAGTGTCCTTTAAAGCTTAACATACTTGGCTAAAACAAATCAGAACTAAAGAAAAAAAAAGATAAACAATAATGGACTCTTTGAAGATGAGAGAACACTTACCCTGTAAGCACATCATAGATCTGGGACTTAAACCCCTCCACATGTTTTACCAGAAGAGAAATTTACAGTTTGCCTTTTCTTTCCAGATACATGACAGTACACAATGGAAACACAGATCCGTCATCAGCATATGAATGACTCAACCCAATCAGCCTTTCACACAACAGTTTGCTCTTTGAACCAACATGCTAAGTGTGGATAGAGGGAACATGCTGCTGACGTTTGCCCACAGAGGAGCAGACAATAGCAGCGACCACAAAAGCTTTGTTACTAACTGCTTCATGTACCAAAACACAGAGACACAGGAGTACCTGTCAGAGCGGTATCTCTGGACTGCAAGGCTCAGGAAATGTAATAAAAGAACTACAATATATCCAAGCTTCACAAGCTGTGGCTATTGTTGCAGTACCTATCTGTAACAATTAACAAAATGACAAATTTCAGTGAAGACGCCATGGGGCGGAACAATAATACGAGTAAAGAGAAAACAATGGCTGCCTGTTTCTTAAAGAGCCACACAGAAAAAGGAATCTGAGCCCCCTACATGCATTTTTGAGTTACTGAGTTGACCTCACAGACCTGGCAAACTGTTTTCAGAGTCAAAAAAAAAAAAAAGTCACTTAGATTGTCACTTAGGGCACGGCACACATGCCACAAAGCTCAAATGAAGCCCAGCATTGATATCGCTATAGCAACAGTGAACAGGGAGAGGAAGAGCAGTTTAAATATTCAACATGTTTGACTAAAAATACTAAAAGCAGCTTTGAGTAAGGAAGAGGCAGAACAATAATGTGACAGACAACGGGTCACAACACATTCAAGCTCAGTTATAATCTGGCAAGATGATATGATAATGTTTCAACACAAGTTTAATTATCGAGTTAGAATGTTGTATTTTACGGTAACGAATGGAGAGAATTCATTGTGATTTTTTTGTGTACTTGTGCATTCAGTACAAGAAGTAAACTAGTACACAGATAACCCATTTAGATGTGCTAATATTAAGAATACACTCAGTAACAGCCCTGATTAGGTGACAAAAAGGGACTACTGATAAAAGACTTAGTGATCCTGATGTTTCTAAACTTGTTTCTATGGCTTCTTAGATGCAGTTCTGTCAAATGTATTGCATTAGGAATGAAGCCAGCTGGCATCCGTTTTAGACAACATCAGCAGTAAGAACAGGAGAGTTTTGTGAATTAGTTATGAGTAGTCAGTATGCTACCTGCAGTAGACAGCAGTCAGAATGATCTTAGTTTGGAGAAGTAGGGAGACGTTCTCACTTGAGTTGTTTTAGATGGCAGAAATGAACTCTTTAATAGGCCGTGTTTTGAATAGAGGCAAACTCGACTCCATGTTTTTCCAAATTGAAATTGCACTGACTGACGGCTGTTTAACTCTGTCAATCCCACTTCAAACACAATGACCTATCCCTTTAAACAAAAGTGTCGTAGAAACTTAAAAAACTTGTTTCTTGAGTATTATTGGAAACTACAATAAGAACCAGCACAGAGATCTTAAGGATGAAACACACTTCAGGAGTTAAAACAATAACGTTGACCACAAAAAAAATCTCAACGTGGTGTACAGAGCCAACGGTAGATGGCTACACTGTACCACATACAGTAAATATGACTGCAATGGTCCACAGGAACATCTGGAGGCAGTATGTCTCTCCTGTTTAGCAAGACTGAGTACAGTCAGACTAACAAAGAAGAACAATGCGGAGAACAACGACAGATCTCTGGTAAAATGAATAGAAGAGGGGATAGAAACAAATGAGACCTAGACTTCCAAAAGAGTAGGAGTATTTCACTCAATTGAGAAAATTCATCGGATGAGAAGCGAAACGTCTTCAGCTACAGAATAGAAATCCATTTGTTTCTGTTTTTAACCTTTTTTGGATTTACTATGTCCTGAATGACTGAGAATCTACACCAGCACATTTCACTGAAAACAAACGAAAAGCTGAATGCAGATTCTGTAAAGCAGATCTTTTTTTTCCATGGCAGCACCATGGAGGTGCATGAGTCACATCTGAGATGTGAACACCCTGGAGCTGTGACACCAACTCTTGATAAATTTTAGTTAGTAAAGTTTGTCTTGGTGCCTTCTTTTTATTGTTGATGTTTGGACAGTAATGTTTCTCTCAGCTTTAACAAGGTATTGTGGATGATTACTTAGGGAACATCATTATAGTTATGTTAGCTAACGTGTTAGGAGCAATAGTAAATGAATGAACAGAAGTAGCTTCAGCATCTTCCAGCTTTTTTTTTCTCAAGTAATAATATTAAAGTTCAGTGGGTTTACTTGGCATAATACAGAACTGAACCATTAATTTGAAATTTTTTAAATAAACTATACATTGTTATTGTTTTATTATTTTATTTAATTTGAACCCCATTTTAAATTTAGGGACTTCCATGCTATCTGCCGCCATATTTGGTTTATTATTTACACTGATTTTGTGATTAACACAAAAAGTAAAACAATTTAAACACTTGATTAGTTTCAGATTTGTATGCTTTACAGGTTATAGTTTTAAATTGCTCTGGAATGTTATGTTGCGTTAATACAGAGACTTCGATGTGACATTCACAGGTGGGCAGACCAGAGGAGGTGAGACAAAACAAGTGTAGACCAAGAACAACAAGTGTACCCATAGGAAGCACAGATGGATGAATAGTTGTTGACTAATCAATTTATTAAAAAAAAAAAAAAGACACAGATTAGTTGACTACCAAAAGAATCATTATTTGCAGCCCGAATAATAGGTGTTCCTCAAAAATGTACATTTACAAACACTTAATGATCAGAAAACGGCTCAAGTATGACTGTACCCCTTAATCAGTGATCTACCCAAGCAAACTTCCAGCCTGGGAGATAACTGAGCTCCGAGTTAGCTCCTCGGGAGCCCGCTCGTATTGGTCAACTCTGCCTTATTTGCACCGTCTTCTGCACCCAGTTACTGCTCACGTCTCCTTTTAGCTTGAACTTGCTACTCATGTTGTGATCTTCTTACAGTAGAAGCTAAATAACATTAAAGCCCCCGCCCCATGAGCTGTCAGGACTGGTTCCTCCAACAAGCTACACAAAACACAGAACCGTTTGACCTCATCTTACTGAGACAGTAGGTGGTGCTTTACAGATTCAAAGCAGAAATCCTCAGCCATAAGTGATTTATCTCACGCTGTGACTCATAACTCATGAAAAACACAGCAAAACAACATTATACCAGCAACATAACTGAAGAGATTTTATGTTACAGAGAAATGAAGGAAACAAAAGACAACTTGATGAATAAATCTGAACTGATTTTGAATAAATTTTTATTTTTTAATATTATAGACCCTGACCATGACTTAGTTGCTAGAAAGCCAATAAGATTTGAAGTTTGGGGTTCAATAGGGTCACAAGCTTGATTATAATAAATAGATCACACAATGCAGCATTTAGAAGCATGTTCTGTCTGACAGTAATACATCCAACCGTAAAAGTAGGACTCAACAGAAACCAAATCAACAACAGAATGAAGCTAATTGAAACTCTCCAAAAGCAAAATATTATCCAGTTCTGTCAAGCATAGCTTGTTCATTGGCTTCTTGTTTAAGAGGGTTTAGTGTCAGAGTCTCGTTTACAAAACTGATCAGCATTACAGAGCTCAGCACTGAAAGACGAGTGCCATCAACGTGTTAATCAGGGTGAATCCTGACATGTCAGTCTTTTAAAATATCTCAGGTTCTTACTTCCACAGTGAAAGAAAACAGAGGGAGAAACAAGTATTCTGTTTGCACCACTTTGTTACAGTCTTTTCTTTAAATAAACTCTAAAGCTCTAAAGCCAAGGGGCTCAAGCTGTCCAAACGCTCAGCTCCACAATAGAACAGAGTTCCTTTTTTTGAGGGCCCCACTTGTTTTCACAGTTTTGCTGATCCTGGAAAATACCCATCTGGCAGTGGGCCTTTAGCTCGGCTCGGCTTGAAAAGACCACGTGGAGCGCCATGCGCATGCACACACGCAGGAATGTGCACACAACGCAGAGGCAGATATAAACATGGGCATGCGTGAGGACACAGATGAAGTACGCCCACGTATTGCAGAAACACATCGCACCTCAATCTGAGGCGATAGATTTAGCAATATTACACAAATCAGATGCATAATACCAAAATGTTGATCACCTTTTCCTTTAAATGCATGCATGAACTGCACAAATTATATAACCAACCCCACCCATTCCCTCTCCCTGCACAGGCACAGTGGCATTGCAAAATACATCCACTCTCCTCCATGAATCACAGAGAACGTCATACCCCTGGTGAAGCACACAGTCTCTCAGAACCTCGCGGTAGCAGCCTTCACGACAGGGGCAGCCCTCGTTGGCCACCGTCACACACTCAAACACCACCATGTCCTCGTAGGCCGCTCCCAATAATGAGCTGTTCACCCAGCGGATCATCCCACGGACTGCGCACCGTCCTTTCTGTCACAGTTTAAAAGAAGAACGGCGGCGGGACAGATAAATGGAGAGAGGAGGAGGAGGAAGAGGCAGGCAGGGAGATTTTCTCTAGCAGGCTTAGAGCCACTGATCTTCCCTGGCCAGCTCTGATCTCCTAATAACCAGCTTACATCGCCCCTAACACCACCTGCCAAAGAAGAGGCATCGGTGGGTCTAAGGGCGCAGCTGCTTCCTTCCTTCTAAACATGTTGATTTAGCCAAACGGGGGAAATGAGTCATTTATGCAGGCGGCCTCCACAAAACAGAGGCTGAATGCAGACAGGTAAACAGGCAGCACTAACCTGCTTGTAGCCATGAAGAGAGCCGCTCCGCAGCAACAAGCCCCTTTTAAATGGCTTCATTCACACAGAGGGATCCTTGGATGATGCACACGAGGAGGAAGCAGAGATGGATGAGGAGAGGGGGGAGAGGTGAGAAGACAGAGGGATGAGAGATGGAGGGGAGGAGGCTGGATGAGTTCATGAGCATGCCAGGAGGATGAGAGGAAAAGGAGGAGGAAGCGGACGTAGCGGAAGCAGAGAGAGGTATCGTATTTTCCCCCCAGACGGAGAGCCGATGCTGAGGATGGATATCAGACTTTAGTTTTCCTTTATTTATCACTCATTGTCTTCTTTATCTAATTTAGGCTGACAAGCTCCCATTTTTCCATTGTCCTCGTCTTCCTCCTCTTCTTCGCTCCTCCAGCTGTTGGATCATCTGCTTACATCTTCTCTCTAGAATCCAACCGAGGCTTTTTTCCTCGCAATTCCTGCTCCCTGGCTGCCCATGACAATGAATGGAAAGAGACTGAGGGAGAACGTGCTAACCAGGGTAGAGAGGGATGGAGGGAGGGTGAGAGACACAGACAGAGCAAATGAGGAAAGAGATGGCTTTCACTTTGCATTCCACCTCTACTCAGAGCTGCTACACTGAGCCTGCCGCTGCCTCAATTATTCATGGGCTTTCATGAATGGAGGAGCTGACATCACCGGCATTCAGGTCACTTTACATTCGAAGCTTGGTCTAAATCGCATAAGAAGCCCGTCCAGTCTTTGTGGTAAAACAGATGCACACACACTTTCCCTTTGACCACTGAAAATGATCAACAGTGAGACAACTGATGCAGTTTGACACTTGTTGTATCTTGCAACGAATACTAAGAATGCCAGCCTCGTTGGAAACACAAAACCAGACAGAAAATAGCATTAATGACTATTTATGCTAACAGTGTACCATCCAAACTCTTTGCCATTGATGGGATTTTCATATACCCACAAGAGAAACTTCATTAATTAGTCATTCCTGTTGCAACGTAAAGCAAAATCTTTGCTGTTTGTTTTGTATTTTTTTTACATATAAAATGCAATTATTCAAGCTTCAAATAAAAATGGAATCCTTCTGCTGACATGACACAGTCTTACAGGAAGCAGTCAATCTTTCTTTAAAGCTTACATATGTTCAAGCAATAGAATAAAAACAAAACCAATCACCCATTTTTGGGACATTTATAGTCATAACAAGATATTTGAACATTTTCAGGCCTTTTTAAAAGATTTTTCACATGTCACAGTTTGAAAGCATCTTAATAAGGATATGAAAAGGTTAGGATGGGTCCCAGTGGGAATTAATTTATTCTCTGCATTTGTTCCACTCTTTAAGAGTTTTGTCAATACAAAATTGTAAACAATTTGAAAATGAAATTTCCATTCCCAAATAATAACACCAAGAACCCCAGAGTTTGAGGGAAAAACCTCCAATAAATATCCTGAAACACTTCTGTCCTTCTGGTTTTCATTGATGAAGACCTGTATCCATTGCACTTTGCTTTAATTATTTTAAAAAGCGTTTCAGAATTTTTAAAACAGGGTTGTAACATAACGGCTGAATTCCATCCATCATCTTCATGTTCAAGGAACAAGTACAGACAAGTTACTGTGAAATGAAAACTTCTCTTCCCAGTTTGTTTGGCAGAATCAACCTCCTAATCAGAAATCACAAAGCACTTCACTGTCACATTGGATAAAAAATAAATAAATAAAAATTGTGTTCTGTGCCACAAAGCATTTTTCCAAAAGTGGCAAACATTGTGGAGTTTTTTTATTGTACTTCACTATATTTTAGTTCTAACAAAAAGATTTTTGCCAAGGGTTTGATTTTTTAGGTTGCAGAGCTATGAATGCTAATATTAAATAAATATTATTGGAATATTATTTTATGCCAAACAGCAAAAAGTGAAATGCATCTTTTCACTAAAGTGCATATAAAACTTGATCATGACAGCTTGTTTTGCTCACATTCGTATTTTATAGATACTTTTAACCTCATATTGGTCTTACAAGTATGCCGGGAAAGGTAATTCTAATGCAATCTGCTCAAACTCACATGCATTCATACAGAAAGACGTCAACAGTTAGTAATCACCTCTGGATCTTATTAGAGACGCAAACAGAACTCCGAGCTGCGCTGCTGGAGAGACCCCGGGACTGTAGCAATGCTGGCTGCCAGTGTGGGAGCCCCGAGCTGAGCGGTGCTGTGGAACAAAGGAAGCTGGTCCACTGAGCTGGACCACTGTGTGCCCAGATAAGCCTGCCCAGCCTCACACAAACAACTGACCTACTTAGGGGACCTCTGATGTCCATGTTGTTGTACACAAGGGACACGTAAACAGTCAAGCTGACCGCAAACTCATAAACACTGTTTGTAATGAGCAATCCTGAAGCACTGGCGCAAAACTTTTGACACTTTTGAGATAACCACCGATGAGTGATGACTTTCCAACTAAATTTAGTGTAGATGCGAGTAGAACACCTGTCCAAATGACACCGATTCATAAGAGTTCCTTCGTCTTTTCGAGAGGAAAGTATGCTGTTTACAGAGTTGTCATGGCAACAGAAAATGTGGTGACGCCTGACTGGTTCGGAAATGTCTGTCAGACCCACTGCGTTGGCTGTGCAGTTACCATGGCAGCATGTCAAGCCATTCATGTGCACTTTACTTGTTCCCAGCTAAAGGGAGAAAGACAGAGAGTGTGTGTGCTTGCGTGCGTGTGTGTGTGTGTGTATTTGAAGGAGGGCAATGACGTTGCATAAAGCATCGTCACACTTGATTAGTTATCTACAAAAACTTAGAGCCTAAGTCCAGCCAAAGTGCATTTTGGGTGATAGGTTAAGCAATCAGAAAACCCCCCCCAAAACTATTCAAATGTAATCCAAAAGACATAAGTTTAGCAATTAGCTCTAAACTAAATTAAAATGAGAATCTATGTATTGGCCATCTGTGAACTGAATTCATATTAAAGTTACAGGCTTCTGTACCTTTAGGTGCACAAGTCTGTTTTAAAAGCAGATTTATTTTAAACACTAATTTAAATTCAAAAGCACAACTCGGGGGGCTGATTTAAGCGATCAACGAAAGGAGCAGGAGGGAACAGGAAACTGGCAGCTAAATTAGGCTGCCATGGGGCACTTTGTTCCACGGGACAGGGCACAGTCACTGCCATGTGCCAGGGATCTGGGCGGAAGGAAGCAGGACAAACAGGGGACAACACAGTTGGCTGAAAGACCATGAGGGGTAGACAGAAAACTGTGCAGAGCTGATGTAAGTGCAGAGGATGGCAAACACTGATCCTCATAATACACTTATATCCATATAAAAAGTTACAAAGCATTCATTGAAAGAACACAAATTAACTTTACTTCTTGCAGCATTTTCAAATCGTTTGTGGTTCTTGGTACAGTGCACTGGTCATAACTGAAATGAGCTGGCTGCATGTTGTGCTCGTAAAGTTAAATGGTCATTTGCAGAGCTATCTACAACTGTTATAGTACTCTGGTACTACTCAAGTAGGTTAGATAAAATGAACGTAGAGAGAAAACACACATGAAAACAAACACATTTTCTCTTTCAAAGAAATATCAGTGTATTGACACACACCGAGTCATAGAGGGTTATAATACCAGGGGAAATGGACTTTTGTGAACAAGACACTCTATTGCTAGTATGTACAGGAGCATCAGCAATTCAAAAAAAAGGAGGGGGAGCAGGTTCTCATTGTTCTTCTAAAAAGCTTAACAGCAAAGTGGCCCTATTGTTTGCACAGATAAGCATATGAAACGCTAATGTAAGGCCTTTTAATGATACATTTATCACAGAAGAGGTATGCATAATAGTCCCCAAATACAGCTTCCAGTCTATTAATGGCGAGGCCAACAGAATTGTAGGGGAGGCAAACATTCCCTCTCACAGTAAGTTTTACAGTAGAAGGTAAATGCATCTGTTTTCTTCAAACTGTTATGATTGTGTGGACTTTCACCAACCACCAGAATAGGAGAGTCAAACTTTACCACTTCGTAAAGTTGCCTTTCTTGACATTCCGATATTGAGGTTACGAAGAGATGAAGTGTTGCAGGTTTCTCTTTTGAAGGTGCACTACAAATTGTGGTCCTACAGATTGCAGCTTTCATTTTACAATTCTCCTCACTCTCTCGACTGAGGACAGGTTAGGGCTGCGGTATTTGTTTCTCAGCCATGCTTTTGTGCTGAATGTAGTTTTGCACTGTCTTGTCTTATATGGACAGACATTCCTGAAAAGGAAGCAATGTAGAATGTAAAATTTATTGTTTGAAAATCTGAGTATACTTTTCTGTATGAATGCCGCCGTCACAGAAATATGGACAACTTTTGCTAAGAGCACTGATACCACTCCATACCATCACAGAGCCTTGCTGTCGAACGTTTTACTGATAAACTTGGTCGTTTTTATTCTTTATCTAAACTTCAAAAAGGTCTGTTTGTTTGAGGAAATAATGGAATATTAATTTATTTGCCAACATTACATGTTTTTACTCTGTGATATCTTATTTTATATGCATTAGAACCCTAAAAAGTCATTGTTGCCTCTGGAAAAGATTGGCATAAAGCCTTTTTAGTCCTACATAGAAGTAGTAATTTTACCTCTATACTGTATTCCTGGACAATGATTTTCCTAAATACTTGCTTTCTGGTGTGGTTATATATACTGCACATGTATTAAATAATGATAATTAAATGTCCCTGCAATTTTGGAATATGTTGCTAGCTTAAAATTTAGACGTACATATTAGAAGTCATGAAACAAAATTACTAAGGCACAACAAAAAAAAAACAGATGATTGGGTTCATAATTCAGCGTCTGCAATAAAATAAAAGTAAAATTACTTGTAAGATTTTTAATTTATTATTTACATTTTCATTCTATTTACAATAAATAGGAAAAAAAATGTATCTTTAGAAAATTCATCAACTCTGAACTGACTTGACTAGTATTCCTTTTTAGGTAGCATTAACTTGCTGCCTTGGGCATCCTTCTTATATGGTCATGCAATAATACTGGTCTTTTTCACTGACTTATAAAGCAATGGAAATTACAGGTATGCAATTTGTCACTTCCTCTCCCACTGCAGTTAAAAAAAAGCAGTTGTTAGATTGAATACAGCCAGAAGAGTTGCAGCGGGGGAACAGTGCGGAGCATAATCAGTGATGACAAATGGGTCGTAGAGAGAATGCAGAGAAAGAAAAGAGAGAAAACAGGGGTTGAAACAGAAGGAGAGAAGGAGAAAGTTAATAAGCTGAGGCCGCGAGGGAAACAATGCTGCAGTTTCACCTGACTGCAGAGCCCCTGCTGTGAACTTCATTCCTTTACATATACATATATATTTATATTTGTATATGTAGAGGGCTGCAGCTGGGTCCAAGACTTGCTGCTCATTTCTGACTCTCGCCATCTGGTGATGCCATTTTCTAAGCTGAGGAAGTGATCATTGCATATGATAATCATATCAATCCTGAGAGCCAGCTGAATAGCCAGCCTTTCATGTAAGTCTTTTTAATGCCACTTGTAAAAAAATAAAAATAAAAAAAATCCTTCCTTTGAGCTACAAATTCAAAGTCAACCAAAAGTAGCCAAGGGACACATCAGTGACTCAGCATGATGTTCAAGTTTGCATAGATGTGAGAGGATGAGAAACACTCATAAAAATTTAACAGGATTCATCTGAAATATATAAATGTTTTTGATGTTTTCTCCTGTTGACTCTGCAGTCAGATGTGCTTGTATCCACCTGTGGTTGACGTGGCACAAACTGAAAACTCCTCCTGGATGCTTTTCTGCACTGTTTTCCGACAGTGGAATAGTATTTGGAGTAGTATATTATCTTGTTTTGACTGACATTAATATTATTTAAGAGGTTTAGATATGTATGATAAACACAAACTCACGCTAAGTCTGTGCTTCCAGTCTGGCCAACTGTCGTGCAACAACAAAGGGCAGTCCACCATGACACGTGCGGCGAGAAATCTCTGCCTCGAGCCAGCTGTCGGTGCTTTGCTATTGCTACAGCTGCTGCTGGGTGTGCGTGCACATCTGTGCGTGTGCGTGTGTGTGTGCACGCACAGATTTAAGTCACACCAAATGTCATACCAAGAGCAAACATCCATGCACTGGGGCCCAGGCCAAATCCAGAGAAATCTCTCTTCCCTTTGCTGTCACACAGAAAAACACGTGCACAAAAAGTTTTTCTTCTTTTTTCCTCTTACAGTATCTCCTAACAAATAACTAATAGAAGAATAACAGCTTTGCCCTCCATCACAACAGGAACTGTCTATGGCAAACTTTCATCTGGTAATTGAGCCCTATTTTCTTCTGTTTGTCTTTTTGATGATTAACACTAAACTTCATTACTTTTTTGTTAATGTCATGGTTTAATTTAGGTTGGAATCCTCATCTAAACTCCTGTTGAATTTTGAGGAGTTCACAAAACCACATGCTGGTCTAATAAGTTCTGAATGATACTGTAAACTTCAAATTTTCTAAAAATCATCTGTGTACCTTTCTCTTACGTTCACTTTTGGACAGTTTAGACTAGCATTTAAAAATTGTGTCTTAGTTTGAGTTTTAATGTGTAACGAACATAAATCTTACAGTAATTATCTTAAATGATCACATCGATCACAAGACACCAGTTTGGCCTGAGGAGATGGAAAAGCCACATTTTGGTGCAAATAAATCACATCTTTCAGTGAAGTCCCATAAACTGCTGTTTCAAGATGTAACCTGAGACAGTTAATGCAGTGATTATGGTACTCTTTACTGGAGGAATCTGTAAGTCACACTAATTTGTCTACAAAGCAGACTGTATTTAAATTATATGTCAAAAGCTTAGCAATCACTCATTAGTAGGATTGTAATGGTACATGTATCTGCACAGAACAGTCATGGTACAGAAGTCAGGTTTGGTGCATTCAGTCAGACTGAGATTACGTTAGTCACACGCGATCACCAGTCTAAACTAAAAGAGAGAACATGTATTAATGACATTTTGCAAGCAACAGAATAGGAGCAGTGGAAGACACTATCTAATTCTACACTATTTCTATACTAAAGCAAAGTAAGAATGGCTGGTTCAGATGATTTGCAGGAGTCTGAAGACAGGTTTAATTTGAATCTGCAGTGTGGAAAGGTTTTGAGTTCTTGGCAGGAGCAGAAAGCAAGAGGTGGAGTATGGAAAGCCAAGCGGCTCTTAATTTGGTGCTGTGAAATGCCCTCTGGTGTCTAACTGACATTATTATGAGAAGCTGAGTGTGAGTGTTTATTTTTGTAATTTCACATCAGGAGATGTTATTTAGCTCTATAATGCCTTTTCATTTTGCATCACGTTTAAGCCAAATCAAATAAATCAGTAGTTTAAATCTTTCAAACAATATTTTTCTACTATTTTCTTAACCTAAGAGAGATACCTTTCAGGGATTTAACAGACCTTTTGCTTGACACATGGCCTGTAGGATATTGTTCACAGTTCAAACTGAGAAATTAATACAATGCAACATGACTTTTTATTTATTCATTTTTATTTTGTATAAGTTGTATAGGTTCCCTGTCTAAACCTGTATTAAATAGTAACAAACTGTAATTTGAGTGCAGTGTTACATTTCTACTAGTTACAATAGTCCCAATAATTTTTGAACTTCTAAATCATAAAACTGTGAGGGCTTTTTTTTACTTTAGTTTATGCTTAAGAGAACATTATTAGTTTTTAAATTTTTAAAGCTACTCTCTAAAACACATCTTCATTAAATGCAGAAACTTTTGAAAGAGTTATGTAACTTGAAAGGCTGGCAAGCATTAGTTAGGCAGTCAGACAGTCGTCTTCCATGTAGTGGACCATGTGATGCTAACAGATGGCCGTTGTGTGTGTGAAGCAACCTGTGCCTGTCAGGTTGCTGCAAACAGATTAACTGAGGACAGACTCAGGTTTAACAGTGTTTTTATGAATGATAAAGACCCTCAGCGTTCAGAGACCACTGCACCGAAACAAGACGACACCCTGAATGACTATCATATACTGTATGGATTCAGTCTGTCCTACACAAGTGGATAAATTGATTTGTACCCTTTTGCTTAAAAAGGAAAAACCTACAGAGGTAACTGAAATTACTTGAAATGGACAAAAATAATAATAACAATTAAAAAAATGACTGAAAATCAACTAATGAAAATCAGTCATTGAAATTGAATTTTGGTTCAGCAATATTATTTTTAAAGACAAACTATGGAAACTGATGTTACCAAAACAGATAAGACCATGGACATAATAAAATTTTGTTGATCAACCTTTTGAGGGAATCACTACAATCCAGGTTTTTCTGTAACTCTCTCTGAGACCTCTGCACCTGTTCACAGGTATCTTAACTCACTCCTCATGAACAAACTGCTCCATCTGTCTCAGATTTGAAGGGTTCCTTCTCCAGACTGCATGATCAGGGCTCAGGACATCCTGTGCCAGATGCAGCAAATCTGCCCCAGAACAGAACAGAACATGTTTCTCTGTAGGTACGGTGTTCTTTACTATGTGCGCTTCATTTTTGGTTCTGTGAACATAGAGCTGACTGGACTTCCCAAAAGCTCCAGTTTTCACATTCTACCACAACCTGATGAACCTTGACCTTGGAGTTCACTTTTAATCTCTTTGGATTTTTTTCTGGGCTCTTTGATTCCTATTTATAGTAACCGTCTCCAATCTGTTATGAGTTTTCCTTATGGCAAAAGTCCTGTGGACCTTCAACTTTTAAATAATATGTGCAACATCGGCCAGAGGCACATGGAGATGGTCTTATAGCCTTTACTTTTAACATGACTGTCAATAATTTCCCTTCTAAGCTCCTGAGACAACTCTGTCCTCAGCTTTCTGTGGTCCATGTTTAGTGTGCTACACACCATGATACCAAACAGCACAGTCACTACTTTTCACCCAGACTTGCTGATTACAAGATTGAAGAACCTGTGATGCCGATTATAGGACACACCTTAGTTTAACATGTCCCTGTAGTCAAATTTCTGTTCTAGGGCACCATCCATTTTGTCAAGGCCAGTTTAATTAACTTGTTGTTTAAAAGAAATCTGAACAACCACAGTTCAAAAGAAAAGACTGATTTTCATTATTTGATTTTGAAGAATTTTTTTATTACTTTTGTTAATTTCAAGTTATTTCAGTGACCTTTCTGTTTTTTTTTCTCTATTTAACAAAGTGTACAAACCAGTTTATCCACATCTGTATCTTATGTAGACCTGAAAGGACTTTTTTAAACGAAAGCCTGCTGTCTGATAAAGAAATGAGTGGAGGATTTAGTGATTGATTTGAGACTACTAAGATAATAAAAGAGCACACAGCAGAAGGATGAAAATGAGATGGACATGGACAAATATAGCGTGAAGGAGTCTTGAGGGAAAACAGGAGATCCTGTGGGGAAAGAGAGGTCCTCATGAAATTAGGAAGGAAGCAGGACACACGTTGCCGAAACTGCTCCCCCTCTTTCTTTTTTTTTTTGTTGCTCCTGCAGTGCTCTGTAATTCGTCTCTAAAAATATCAAGCACGAGGAGGAGGGGCATACAGACACGCCGGGGGAAGAGAGGATAAAAGGAGAGATGATAGAAAAGTGTGAAAAGAGAAAACGGTTGGAAAAACAGGTTCAAAAGGAAAGTGAAAGAAAGAGACATCTGGCTGTGGGTATGTTTGTGAGAAAACAATGGGATGAAAAAACAGGAGAAGGAAAAAAAAAAACTGAGGGAAAGCCAGGAAGAGACAGAGGCAGCATGTGCCAGCTATTTTTTTCTTTTTTCCAGGCAGCCACGTGAGCGTTTCTCCTCAGCTGCTCTGCTCATACTGAGCCAGCCAGAGGGGAGCAGAGCAGGGTCGCTAAAGTCACAGTGCAAAAAAGGCTTGCTACATGTAGCCTGCACTGGCTGGAGTGGACATGCACAATCTGGCCATAGCTTACTGGTCCTGACCTACTACTCATTACAGGACGGCTGGTATAGTTTATGAAAATGTGCAGAGAGATACACGAGAAAAAAACCAACAAATGGACATCTTTTGCTCCACTTAAAGTGGATGCAGTCTTACGAGTAACTGAGCCCAGAAAAATGCCAAAATAATGGTCACAGACATCTTGTCTGTGGTTGGGTTGTGCTTTGCATACGTGACGGCCTTAAAGCTACAACAAAAAAACAAGTTATCTTTCAAAGTCCAGAGTCTGTTCGTTCTTACCAGGCGAGCTTGAAGCCTTTCATTAGTACAGTGAAGATTGCCTGATGTCCATAGCGTGTTGTGGGCACCGGGCTGCCCGTTCACACCGCCGCATGCTGACTGCCAGCCCGCCACCGCCTCACCTCCCATACACAGAGCAAGAGAGATGCACACAGGAGGAAGACAGGAGTGGATGTTGCGGCTGATAGATGGGTAGGGGACCAAAGTCTGAAAGGATGAGCCTCAGGCTTAGCCCAATCGTTCTGCTGCTACATTCCTTTGCTTGAGTCAAGGTGCCGCAGTGCTGAACACTTGTGCCAGTAATTCACACCTCCCTGGGGTTCTATAGTTTTCCCAAAAGGAAAAAAAGAACGAAAAAAAATAAAAAGATGTCGTGCACTGCAACGTTCGCAGCACAAACTGCTGCATGCCGCAGAGGCAGGAGGGCTACGAATCACAAATAGGTGCCAACATGGCTCGTCACTGCTCCTCTCCAACTCTGTCAAGCTCTCATGCACAGCTCCTCGAGCTTCTGTTTGCTCACTCAACCTCCCTCTGTCTCAGCCTCAGTCTCCGCAGCGGATGAAAGCTGCACTTGCTGCGCTCTCAGTGAGCAGGCGCAGGATCTCTCTCTCCTCCCTCCTCCTCCCTGTCCTCTCTGCCCTTTTCCCTAGATGGCTCTCTTTCTCTATTTCTCTCAAAAATGATCCCAGCCAGTCCAGGACAAAAGAGCAGGGCAGGGTGGCAGCCTCCATTTGTACCATCTTCTGTGCTAACATATTTAAGTGAGGGGAACAGTTTTAACATTTTCAACTCTGGGTCTCATTGGTATCAGCAGATAACCCTGTTAATCTGTTAATGGACTGAGTGCAATTGGATGCTCCCTGTGTTTACAGCTATGTGTACATGATGAATCAGATGGACTCCATGGTGAGTCAGTTTGCTTAGTTGGCTAATAAGCGTTATATAACTGCAACAACATGAAATTAAAGCTACAGTAATTCACCCTTATTCACCTAATTAACCAGGATAAAATGTCTGTCAAGCCTTAGATTGTCCAGATGCTGCGGCATTGTGCTCTTGTCTTTAATGTCAGCAAATGTAATTCACGGGTTGAAAAGTTATTTTACTGTTCACAGTTTGAGGCAAATGGAAGTCTAAAAATGTTGCTTTTGTCAAGTTGTTATTTGATTTAAGAGCATTCGCATTTTGAAAAAAATCAAGTCAAACCAGTCAGCATTACTGTAGATTTATCAAATCAACTAGTTTAGGTTGCACTTGAGGTGACTTTTCAGTTCAGCTGACTGAGTCAAGTTAAAATAAGAGGACAAGCAGCTTGGCTTTCCTTTAAAAAAACATTTTTAACAACACTTTTAACAATGTCAAGAAATATATGTTAGAAGTAGTAACAATAACAAGTAAAATGTGGCAAAAGCATGACATTTTACCTGACACATTACACCCCCCCCCCACACACACATATATATTTATGTTCATTTAAAACCATTAGTATTAGGTATATTATGTACATAGGTATATTATCATCTAATAATAATTCTTAATTGGAAGAATTACCATCAAAATATAATCACTTGTTTTTTGTGACAAATATTCTCTTCTTTAGTTTTGAAGTGATTTTGTTAACAGACAGATAGATAGAAACTTGGTTGAATGGACACTACAGAAAACAATCTCTTTGGCAGAGGTAATGGACAGATGCACCCTCTAGAATGAACAGTAAAATACAAAATCTTATTTTAAACTCAGAAAATAAAATTGCTAAAAGGATTAGAAAACAAAAATAGTAATCTGAAACTCAGGATGTCCTCCCAAAGCTGGTGAGTGGGTTGTTGCGATGGAACTATTGAGAGCTTTCAAAGTGATATTCATCCCAGGTGACACAGTGAAACAGTGGTTAGTGTTGTTGACTCACAACTAGAGGGTCCTGAGTTTAATTCCCTGCTAGATCCTTTTAGTATGAAAGTTGATTGTTGTCCTCTTAAATGTGTGGGTTTCTTTTGGTTTCCCACCAAAGTTCAAAATGTTAGGTTAAATGGCCAAATTGACCTTAAGTGTCTGCGTATGCATGTTTATTATCTCTATGTGGCCTTGTGATGTATTGGGGTTCTGTACTCCACCTCTCACCCAATGACCACTGGAAATGGGCAACAACTCACACAACAATGAACAGGCTTAAGCAGGTATAGAAAATGGATTGAAGTAGCATATCTGTGTCTTTGAACTACAGTTTTTAACTACAAATTACTCCAATTTTTGGATTTTGACTAAAACATACATGCAGTACAAATGTCATAGGAGCAAAAGGACTAAAATTGACATATTTATTGTCTTTTTTTACACTACAAGTCACCTCCACACCCACAGATTTACAGATTGGTGCTACATGGGGTTCTGTGTCTTCTTCAGCATGCGATGGTGGAGACCAGGACTGAATCACCAACCTTATGATTAGTAGACAACTGCTCTTCCTCCTGAGCCACAGCAGAGAATAGATCTTGAAACCAAAACTCAACTCTAATGTCATTTAATTATGGAAGAAGAGGGAGGTGATCAATAATACAACAAAGTCCTCATGGAAATCTAAACATTTTTTAAAGTTTAATCCAGTTGACCTGATACAGATGAAAAGAAAATGACCCCAATAATAATAATACAAAAAGGCTGCAGGATAATTGCATTAAGCATGGTATGTAATGTGATAGAGGTAATGAAAACTTTCTCCTCGACCACATAAGGCAGAGCATCTAATCATTCAATTCACAACAAACAGTAGATAACTTAACTACAAGGACTGTGGTTAAGACTGGTCACAACCAACAAATCTTGAAATTTTTTCTCCTTGAGCTAATTTAATTTGCCATTCAGTCATGTTTTCTTTTTGTATTATTTTGTTTTGTGACTTTCATTAATAGCAAAACACCAGACAGACAATCACTTTTTATTAAAAACCAGTTTAAAATTCTTTTTTTCTTTGTTATTGAGCTTTGCCTGCTGAGTCATCGAGCTTCATTCACTCCCAGTGCTATTTCAGATACTGATGTTCCCAAAAGAGAGTGAGTGCATGACTGACTGATAGAGAAATGGCATGCAACCAAAACAGATAATGGTAAGCTAATAATGCTGCAGGACTTGAGTGTTTGTGGGTGGATGGAATATTTCTGTAGCAGACAAGTGAACCTTGTGAAAGGCTCAGAGTGTGGTAACTATTCAGCGCTGCCACGTAACTTTGGCGATGTGTACACAGCTGTCATGCTGCCTTGGCAGGAAGTTTTATAAACATGATCCAAAGCAGGCGTCAAATGTCTTCATCTCCCACTGGTATCATGCATGAAATGACTGAGGTGGAATGAAGGGTTAAAGTTGATCCACCACTGATATGTTTCTGAGGTAGCAACAGAGGTAGTCACAGAGCAAAGTTGGTGAGTATGTGCAAAGTGTGGAGCAGCACTACATTTTAATGTGTCATAAGTATTTTTATTAGCCATTTTATATATGACATTTCTCAAAGGAATGCTTATTGCCTGCACTTTTTCATGCCATAGTTTTAGACTAAGATCATCTTATGCATTATGCGTAATCTCATGCAATATTGCAAGATGTCACATTTAAAATATCTCCCGTTAATGACTGTCAGTTACTACTACATCAAATTTTCGCTTACTATCTGAAAAATTGACAGAGTTATAGCAATTTTTGTGTTGGCTAAGTTTGACTGGGTTTGGTAGTCATTTTAAATTGGTTTGGCTGCAAATGTTAATTGGTGCTAGAGGAACAACCAATGATTACTTTCTGAAAAAAAATTTAAAATCCATTCAGTGGTCAATGAAATATTTTGCCAACAGACAGACAAAGTTGACTAAAATAGTTAATAGCAAAGTTTGAAAAAATTAGTGCTCGGAGTATGTTTCAAATTACACTCAGCCACTACCACACCAAATTTAACCTCAATATCTGTAAGTGACTGAGTAAAAGCCATTTTGTTTGTGTTTTCTAAGAAGGCTTGGCCATGGTGGCCATCTTGAATAGTGCTGACTCCAAAAGGTAATCAGTTGTAGGTGTTTATCCATTTATTACTCTGACAGTTTCATTAAAACCTGTTTATTGGCTCATTACATACTTTGCACACAGTAAACGAATGCACATATGCAAACAAAGACAAACACATACAGACTCAGGCAAAAGAATTATCACCCTTGGCCGAAGGCAAATGTGTGATAACAATCAAAAGTGACATGCAGAGGGAATTTTCTTTGTGGCCACATTGTAGGGGCAAAGGTGAGAAAGAGACTTAAAATATACCAAATGGCAAACTTTGTGTAAAGCAGCTGAGACATGGAAAAGACAGCTGATGATTAAAAAAAGGTTGACAAAAATGTGATTGCATTAAATTTAGTAAATGTGGATTTTCGCTTGCTGATACAAGAAAATCCAGTGTAGATGTTGGTGATGCAATGTGTGTGTGTGTGCGTGTGTGTGTTTATGTTTGTGCATGCGTTCAATGCTGTGCATATTTGTGTATGTGTGTCTGTGAGAGTTGTAAAGCAGGCTCCATACAAGAAACTCTCAGAGCCAATCAATAGCTGGAAGCTCTTATATCTAAAAGTACCAAACACTGTGATTACTTTTAACTCTCACAGGGAGAAGGATCACTGCGTCTCAGTGCCATGATGCAGCCGGGCACAGATAGTAAAGAACGCTCACTCTATATTGTTATCTAGCACTGTCAATCTCTGAAGGCCACCGTGAATGTTGTAGGACTGCAGTAAGGGCAAAATAAGGAAAGGAAACGAGGTAGAGCTCTGAACGGATGCTAATCTCCCCCCAGGGGGGCGGCAGACAGTCCAGTAGCCTGTACTTCAGTCAAACAGAATGACAGTAAGTCATCTCACACCGAGTCCATCTGGTGCTCACCTAGTCATGAGCTGGGACCATTTTCACAAACAAAGCACAAATGTTACCTGCAGGCATGGTGCACCTATTGTTAGCATAAATCCTAGGAACATCCAGAGACACCACTGAGTTCATTCAGTAAAATGTTCTCTACAGAATACTTCACCTTTTATGAAAGCAGAACATCTTGACCTGGCTTCCTCAGTAAATCAAACTAATGTATCATGGAGCACGCATTGCTAATTTCTGTCAAAACTACTACCACAAACGACCTAATCTGGGCAGAAAGAAGGGTCACTGTGACATTTTGTTGGCTGTGTGCAAAGACGTGCAAATGCAGGTAAAGATGCAAAACAAAAAAACAACTATGCAGCATGAAAAAAAAAGTAATAATATAAAAACCTCACTATGTTGTGGGAAATGATGCATCCAGTTCATCATACACCAGATTCTATTACCCATTCTTTTATTATACTAAACAAAACTCTCTTTATTCAAAATGTGATATTTTCTGGTCTTTTAAACCAGGAGTTCTTTATTCTGAGCCATAAATAGGTAATGCATCTCTCAAAGTGTAATTATTGTTTGATTCTCGCCTGACTGGATTCTGAAGCAGCTTACAGAGGGGTGCTGAATAGACAGCTCCTCCAAAGGTCTTGCCTGACAGGAAGTGAGCTGTTTAGTCTCACTGATACCACCTGCTGGCCAAATCCCAGCTGGTCATGCTGCAGTATATCATTTGTCAAACAATAAAACAGGCTATGAAATAAAGAAAACTATTCTTTATGATGTAAAAACTAACAAAATTACATCCAGTTTTATCCAATTTATCTGTGATCATGTTTATTTTTAAAGAGTAAACATGCTACAATGTTGGTACTTCATGTAAGTAGTTTAAGCCTATAATGCAAACAGTACAGGATTATGGATTTTCTTTGTAATCTCCATACATAATTCTGTATATGGCTTTATTTTAATGTATATTTGAGAAATTCAATACGACAACACATGATAGAGGTCATGCTTTATGTACTGAATCCCACCTCAATAGTATATTTTGCAAATAGCAGGGATTTGAATATTACAAAAAGAGTCCTACAGTTTCTCAGGTTCTTTTTTTAAACATTCCACTGAATCCTTATTTAGTCCAAGGGGTTTTTCATTTATGTCTAAGAATAGCATTGTCAGATAATCTGGATTAATCCTTCTGCACTGCCTTGTGGGATTGGATGGCATAGTGAGGTAGACTTTACTACTCTGTCTGATGGCTGTTCCCTTACTGATTTACACGTGTGCCTTTTTCCTTCAACAAGGGTGAGAATAAAATGCATCTTTCCCATGTTATCAGAGAAATAAATGGGTGATTATGTTGCTGCAGGCAGCTTGTTTATTGACGAGCTGACCATGTTGGATAATCTGAGTTGTCAAGGTCACAGTGAGGGAGGAGATTCAGCGTTCACATGCTGAAAACACAGCTTTGTTAAACAGAGAAAGTTTGGGAACCACTGGTCAACAAGTAAGTCATAACTTGAATACCATAAGGGAGACACTTAAAAATACATTATTTCTCTCATACATTAATTCACAAACCTTTTGATTTTCAACTAAAATCCACAAAGGGCCAGAATCAAAAAACATTTAGGCTCTATCACGGTCAGCATTCAATAAGCTTCATTTGGGATGAATCCTGACCAGTAAACACTTTTTGCAGCCATTTCGGAGTTTCTTGTTTGGAGGAGTTTTACCAGCTATCAGAAAATATTTCTACTGAATGATACTTCTGTGAGGTGTATTTACTTGGACTTCTTGGTTAGAGATAAGATTTATGGCAAAACCTTATAACTATTTTTACACTTTTGTCTTTTGAAGTAGTTGAGTTAGTATATAATTGCAAAAGCCCAGGACTTTTCTCATGACTGTAAGACATTTTGTTCTAATTTAAAAACAAATACCTTCATTCAGACAGGATTGCGGAAATCCCCTCCCAAAACACTGACATATCCAGCAGATGGCAATAGACTTAAATTTAGAAACAGGTCAATTTTTTGCTTGTCATCTTTTAAAGCAGTTTTGATCAACAGTTCCTCAGGTTTTTCTTTGGACTTTGGCTGCTTTTTCAGACATTTTCTGTGCTTTTTTTGAACCTGACCAAGACAGGGTTTTGTGCGGTGACAAGCTGCTGGTAACAAAGTGATGAAAACTGACTTAAAACTGGTTCTTTGCTGAGTTTATTATGTGTCAACATAACACTGGTTCATCCTTTGAGTTTAAGAGCTTTTAATGGTGGAATGATTCATAGGTCTGAGTTAAATGAATTGAAAAACAAAACAAATGCCAAAAACAAAAAACCCATCTAAAAATGCTAAGGTAGTACATTAAATCATACACTTAAAAAAAACAGCCAAAGTCAAAAGAAAAATCTTGAAAGGCCTTTAGAAAGGCTGAAAAACTGTTAATCAAGACCACTTTAAATTTAGTAAGTAGGTAAGTTGGGTGTTGCAATTTCTATACGCACAATTTTGACGTTACAAAGTGGGAAATACAAAAAATGTAAATGTAAGCTGAATGTCACAGGGATGAAGGCTTACATGAGTAATAACAAATGGCAACATAAAAGCCAGGAACATGGACAACGTTTCCCAGAAAGAACAAACCGACGACACATGGAACAATCACACAGCTCCACACACACACACACACACACACACACATATGAGGACCAAGTGAAACAAAGCATATTAAAAGCCTACAACATTTTACAAAAACACAACAGTCGCGAGTGAACGTGACCGATAGAAGAAAAAAAAGGAATGAGGGCTGCAAATAAAGACAAAATAAGTCCAATTATAACAATGAGCAACACTGTGAGGGACAGATATGTTCAGCATTGAGATGACCTCCCCAAAAAATGAGAAAGTGAAATACAGATGGCCTTCTGTGTGTCTATCACGTGTGCATGAATAAAAGAACAAAGTACAAAATGTGCTGACATTAAAGCCCTCATTTTAAAAAACCCCTCTACTTCCTGATTCTGCTGCAGCAGCAGGACAAAACTAGGTCAATGTTTCTTTAGCGACAAACCTCCAACACATACATCCATAATTATGAAACAAAGCAGAAAGGAAAAATATGAACAAACAAAAGCTTTATATATAACAAAAAGCTTACCTTTAATCCTTATACTATTGTAACTATTACATCTAACCTTTTTGTTGGTTTTGGTTTGACAAAAATCAAGAGACTGAAGATTGTTGCTGGAGAAGTATGTAAGCTACATGAAATAAATAAACAAAAAAGTGGACTTTATCAAAAATGTAAACAATATTTGGTTCTTTCCAATAAATTTAACTTTAAACTATTTGCTTTTTTGAGCTAACATAACATGAGTACAGAAGAACTGTCCTTTATGTTTTAAAATTTTATCAATAAAAACAAAAGTCACAGCTAATATTTTTAGCTTGAATGCTAACTTTATCATTGCATACCTGTTGAGAATATTAGTCAATGTGACATACAGCTTGATGTCATTCCACACTGTTTAACAAAATGTTGAAATCTTTGACATTAATTTCACTACAGTAGAGTGCAGAGATTTTAAAAATAAATAAATGACAAAAACAAATTGAAATAATTTGACTGTCGGATGTATGACTTTGTCTTTTTATAAGAACTAAAATGATCGATTTCTTTTCTAATGAAACGTCAGTGTGTGAATTGACATTTCTAGTTTAAACTGGGTCCGTTACTGATGATCAGAACATCCGTGACTTATCACATCCATGATGCTGAACAAACAATAGACAGCTGCTGCGCTCAGAGAAATGTTGCCAGAAGACGAGGAGGTCAGGTTTCGCTGATCTCTCCAGATCTAGCCCACATCCAGATGGTTTACTGTAACACTACACTGATGACATTCCTGTAAGAGCTGCTTATTCAAAGCTTTTTAAACATGCATTTTGTTCTGATTCTAATCAAATCGAAAATGCATGAATGTTGCCCTTTCAATCCATTTAAATTATAGGGAAGAGATGAAACAATGTACTTTATTTTTGATGAAAAACACATCTTGTGGTTAATTTACCAAATTGACACTAAAATTACAATATGCACTGTATGTAGTTGATTTCTGAATTTTCTTTTTGTCTAAACCACTTTCCTTAAAACCTCTCAGTATCACTGATATCTTTTTTTCTATTGTTCCATATTACCATACTACAAAATAAAAGCTCAGCTGTCATAGAATTATTAACAGAGGAATACTATTCTGAAATTGTTCCACTATTTTCAGATGTAGTTTTTTGCTGAGTGATAAACCTCTGCCCATCTCTATTTCTGAGATATTCCGCCTCTCTAAACTGCTTGTCTTATACTGACATGTTGCCATTTTTCCTGATTAGTTTCAAAATGCTCCTCCAGATGTTTCCCATTTGAACCACTTACTTTTACAGCCTTTTGTTGCCCCTGAGATGTGTAAAAAATTACCTTTTTTCCCCAGTTACAATTTATTAGTTTTACAATTTGTTATGTTTACTGTTTCATTGTGAATAAGATGATTTTCTGAAATTTGCAGATTAGTCTGTTTTTAATTTACATTTCACACTATGTCCCAACATTTTTTTTTTTTTGGGAACTGAGGTTTAGTAAAACAACCATGACTGAGAAAAGAAGCCTCATCTGTGTCTTTGTTCAATGTGCTTTCAAGAATCTAAAATTTAAATCTGTGTTCAGTTTTCATTTTAGTTGACAGGGGTATTAAAAAAAAATAGACCAGCTATACAAGTTATATGCCATATAAACTAAGTCCATATTCATTCTGTGTTAAAACGTTTACCAGTGGCAGTGACTCACTAAAACTGAAAAAAAAGCCTAGGGTTTAAATAAGGCAGGCTTTGTATATTAAATGACAGGCTTTAAATGAGTGATGAAATCAGGGATTGGTTGGAAAGATATTGATTGACCCCCGCCATGACAAACCCTCTATCAGAGCCGTTGCCGCAGAGACAGTCTTCCTCACCATCAAAGTCAGGAGCAGTCTGACCCCGCTGTCTCACGACCACATGTGAGCCCCAGGTGCTGCTTTTAGCCTGACAAACTAGGAAAAACACAATGCTGAGCCCCACAGAGGCACGCAAACACTGCCTTTACACTTACTGATGACGGGGCTGCCGTGCCGTTTCAACCCACAAGGCCACTGAGCAGATAGCGTTTGTGCTATTTTGAGTTTCACAAATTATCTATGTCATGCCTGGTCAGGAAGCAACAAGAAGATGTCAAAAAAATTTGCAACACTTTCCACTGATGCAACTGCGGAATTTGAGCTTTTTCAGTTGCAAAGTACGTCTGTGAAAGAAAACCTGACAGCCTTGATAACGTCAGCAAGTTTAGCTCCCACAGACATAGACTCATATAATGATAAAAAAGAAATCATGAGGTTTATCTTTTGATGCATCTTCTGGGTGGTCTAATGGGTGGGCGTCAGGGTTATTATTGAATGGCACTAACACGCAGCATTAGAGCAGGAGGTGTGCCGTACAAACATTCAAATTAATCATCAGGGGCTATTATGCTCAAAATGTTATTAAACGCACTCTAAATTGCAATAAAATTCTACCAGTATCATAAGAAAAAAAACTCCAGAAAATCCTTAATAAATCTCTCTAATTCAACCATCTGTGAGAGATTTTTCAGGTTTTTATTGACAGGACTGCATGCGGATTTGACTTGAATGAACTCAGAACAGCAGACAGAAAATTTCAGAAATCCATCCAAGTTATTTTTAAAAGTCATTTTTTAAAATTTTTATGTCAACAAAACATCTTTAATAAAACTAATCAGCTTTTAAAATTTAGTCAAAAAGGGCAAATGATAATACGTCTTTCTTCTCCTTATAGTGTACCATTAGATGAAGCTGGATAAAAATGTTGCTCAGGTAGACAACAAGGGCAAACCAAGTTATTGTTTTATTTGAACTGTTTGCAGGTATACTGAAGAGTTTGACAGTTTTATTTTGCTTCCAAAGCAAACACTTTCCTCTCTTAACCACTGCTGCACAATGTGCATAATTTAGGCCCCCTTCACACTGGATGATGACCCCGCTATGTTCTCCACAACCTATTAAGATATGGCTGAATCACAGCAAATTTACAAAAAGCTCCTTCAGCGTGAGAGCAATCATGACCCTGCTATAGTCTTAGTACTCGCCAAAAAGGCTTTATTTCCTGCTGTCTTATGCCTCCCCCAGATGCTTTCCTGTACCCTCACCATACTCTATACGCCCGCCCTGGCACGACTCTCAGACTGCATCAGGATGCAGCTACGTGTCAGAAGCTCCAAGTTTTGGATATGCTGTTACTGCTTCAACAACAGTTTCCCTGCTCCACCCAGGCATGTTCAAAACCCTCCACAACCTATCACACTTTATCACAAATAATGGAGAATTGTCTGTATTCCTAATATACCCCTGAAGACCTCAACAACATCCTGAAAAGACCACCCACATTCTGGCTGTTTAAGTTGTAGCAGTATGCAGAAAAATTTTATGTTAAATGCTAAAACAAGCTACTTGGATCTAATTGGTGTTTAAGTCTCATTTTAAACAGGACCTTTGTGGCAATTGTAGCATAAATGTCAACAAATGTATTTTATTACATTTGTTACCTTTATGTTTACTTTTATTTCTAATGATAAGAAAACATTTAGATATTGTTTTTTACTATCATTTGTTTTTATATGTAAGCTGCTAACATAAGAAAAACAAACACACACAAGAGGGAAAACAAAAGACAAAAAGATTTCAGCATAGAAAATTTGAATTTTATTTCATACTTTTCCAGATTTTGAAACTACTAAAATCAAATTTTATACTTTAAGACAACATACAAATTTAGTAAATATTGCATTGATTTACTTTCATGTTTTTATGTTGTAAATAAATTTGTGAAGAAAATGGTCTAAGATGTAACTTTTATCTTGACTGTAAAAGTTCTTAAGAGTAAAATTTTGATTTATTTAGAGGTTAGATCCAACACAGACAGAACCTGCTGTGAAAGTGTTGCTGCAGGTACTTTAATTCACGTATGTGCTGTTAAAGCATGCATAATACTCAAGTCCAATATGTTCCTCCTGTAGGGAAACACAGGTAATAAATATTGGAACATGACCAAAATAAAAAAAGGCTAAACTATTTATTTTTAGGGACATTCAGGTTATCCAACACTGCTGTGCAGCGAGACTGAGAGCAAGAAAACAGCCTCAACTAAACAAAAACTAACAGAAAAACACAATATATGTCCTTTGATGTATTTTTTTCCCCACATCAGCAGTGACATCCTTCCTGCCTTTTAAACTCTACAAAAGTTACATCATATTTTAAGGTTAAATCAACTGAATATCCCTGGGGTTAAGAATGAGAACAATCATCCATTGTCACACAGAACATAAATCTACACCACAGTAAAGATCAACTTAAGTCCAGTTAGTCTTATTCTTTCAGTAAGGCCTTTATCATTATTATTATTATTATTATTATTATTATTATTATTATTATTATAATTTTAAAGCTAAAACCAGCTTAGTTTGACATTTCTGCAAAAGACAATACTGACAGGAAGTCAGTAAATGACGCAAGAGCAGAACAGCTCCCTCTCATGGTGGCTATAAGAATAACATTTTCATTTGTGTCAAAAAAGGATGAATGTATTAAGATTAGGGATTTTGTTGTGTATGAAAAACACAAGATACATGAGCATATGCAGAAAATGCTGTTGTTTCATTTTTGCTTTAATGACATGACACAGCCCAAAACATCTGCGGTGTGAAGTGTCTTATGCTTGTCGAGTTATAGCCTACCTTTGAGGTTTCCATATCACTTTCTTCCACTTCTTTTGCTTGGCCTATCAGTGAGGGTAAAAAAGAGGAAGTGAGAAGCTTTGGTAAAATCTCTGCTCTTCGATACTTTATGATGCGATTGTCCTGGTTACGACTACGCTCAAATGTTCGCGTACAGATGCCAAATTTCTTCCAGACAAAAGAAGTCTATAATTTGCAAAAGGAAGAAAAATAAACAAATAAACCCCCAAAATAAAATGATTCAAGCTATTTTTTTTTTTTAAAAGAGTAAGAAGCTATTTGGATGTCCTTCCTACAGTCTGTGCGGATAATGTTTTTATAAAGAGCTTTGTCTTCAGGAAAACCAAGAACTGAATTTCAATTGAAAGCTGCAACAACATCTATAATTTGCTCTTTTTAATTTTTTTTTTTTTTTCATTTGGAGGTGAACAGGGGCGGTGGACGAGGGAGGGGGCGGAGTCTATCTCTTAGGGCTCATGTTTCACATATGCTGCCTACATACTGTAGGTACATTTGTGTGTTGGTGCATTTTAGTAAGTCAACAATCAGATTGCTGCTGAGAGTAGACCTCTCATTCTAGTGCCACCGGTGACTCAACCCCGAGTACCCACTAGACCCAATGAATCACTATGATCAGTAGCCCCCAGCCACTCCTCCATCTATCCAATCAATTTATTTTGGCTGAGGCACCAGGTAATGCATTTGGCTTTCCAGTAAGAGCAATTTCTTCCCACTCCTTCACCCCTGACTGAGCTTCACAGCAGCTATTGAGAAGTTTCATTCGGCTGCGGAGTACCTTTTACAGATCCTCGGCCTGGTCTGTGAGGTAATCAAATCTAATATTTTCTCACAAAGAAATTGATTAGGTTGGGTATTACCTGCTGAGAGTCAAGGTAATTCAGTCAGTCTTCCTGTCTGCTTCCTTATGGAAGCCAAATAAATGCAAATTCCATAAATGCTTCTAGATTCTACATTAAAAAAATCTTCACGTTGATTAGTGACAGTGACCGTTGCACTTGTATCTCACAGGGCTGCGACTGCTGCCGACAAATTCGGCATTTGAGAGGCTATTTTCAAAATGTCTCAAACGTTTGCAAGAATTGCAAGCTACCTCCTTTGCAAAACAAATTTTTGCAAACAAAAAGTCTTCATGAGCACCTGTCTCAATTTAGTTTCCCTGAATCAGACAGCCTGAAAAATATGGGACAAATTTATGAGAGTTTGGCAATCCATGAAATCAAACTGACTGGAGACAAAAAAAAGAGACTGAATTGTGATTTAACTGAGACAAGATGAAGACATTTTGTAACTAAATTGCAACAATTTTTCCTGTCATTTTCAGGAAATGTTGCACAAATGTTGCAATTTATTTGCAGTTAGGCATGTCTGCAAATGTGTCATAAGTACCAAATAAATACCATATTCTCTTACAATTTTCTGTCTCCAGGAAGTTGGCAACAGTCGCAGATCAGTGAAACACGGACATGAGTAAGTTTTCCTTTTTCAGATGTAGGAAAAGAAGGAACCCAAATATGAGTACTGCATTATGTCTCTGAAACAGCTCATAAAACAGATTGCAGTTTTATGTAACATGATAATTCCAACTTTCTAGTAACAGAAAACCTGCATTTGACTAAGAAATTTAGAGTTAATATCTCCAAATCTTCTCACAATTGTTTCAGAGAACAATGATGATAAGGTTGTTTAAACAACCTAATACTGTTTAATTATTTTACTTGACTAAGAATAAAAAATAAAAAGCATAAAATTATAAAACTTTTTTTAAAGAAATACTTTTTTTTATGATTTTGAGATAATAAAAAAACAAAAAACAAAAACAACAATCCAGGGTTTTCTTATATGCAGGCTCGATGGGCCACCAAGGAATATCTAAAATAATATTAAATATTAATTTATTCAGAGAACATAATAGAATTTGGGCACTGTTCTAAATTGTGTCCTTTGTTTTGTTGCCAAAAATTAAAGACAAACTCACATTTGATTACAGATAACCTATAGCTCAATTTGTTAGGAACCAGTGGTAATAAGTGATCCGGACACTTTATTTTAACTCTGTAAATCTCAAAAAATGAGTTTATGATTCTTTTTTTTTTTGCTGTGCGCTACTTGACGTCAGGAATAGTCAAACTATAACTGATTGACAGGATAACCAACAAATTGGCCAGCAATGATTATTATTATTATCATTAATAGTCTTTTTTTGTTAAATATTATGTTTTTTTTTTTTTAATTGTTACTTTACAAATACCTTTCATACAATTTAGAATTAATCCCAATGGGTAGGTGGTGTGCTTTTTGTCAAAAATAATAATAGTGCAGTGTTGGCATGCTGAGCTGTGGGTTGAAACCTTAAGTGTAATTTGTGAGATTAAAGTTGCTGATGAATACATGAGCTTTACATTGTGAGTCACCAGAACCCAAGTGATTAGGTATCAGTGGTCGCCTGCTGATTGGAAACGCATGGCCAACTGGGAAACAATATGCTCTGTAACTCGATGTAAAAAATCTGAAACCTGGATATAATGTGGCTTCATTTTAAGCAAACCCTACCATTCATCACACCTGTGACCAGTCCAGACAGATATACACCAATGCTTTATTAGGCTATGTACAAACTGCGAATATGCTGCCAGGTTAGCTCCAACAGTGGACAGATACTGACAGACCAGACTATGAATAATAATCGCTGAAAGACAAAGAAAGCTCTATACTTAGTTTTTATCCTATCAAATGGCATATGTGCATGGCACCTCTCCTTGTGTAACACTGCAGTAAGGCAGATGTCCACCCAGTGTGAAAACAAGACCGTTCACAAAAGCGGTAGGTGGGTGTGCCAATGACAGACAGATCTACAGAGAGGGGAACATAATGAATCACCTTCAGAGTGGCTCAAACAGCTGGCTCAGAAATACAGACAGCCGTGTAACGTTTGCCACTCGGGTTCAATTTTTTGTGGAGAAGGAGGTTTAATGATCTGAAAACAGGGAGAAGTGAACTGAAAAAAAAAAAAGGAAAACTAAAAATATTCCAACAAATCCATCCACAAATGGAAAAGCGTAGATAAGGACACAAATCCTGTTCTGAGAATTGGCCAAAGTTAGTTACTGTATCTACCGCAGGTGTTAAAAAGGTCTTCGTGTTTTAGCAGGAGTATGACATAATTAATTTTCCATTTTTATACAATTGCTGCTTTTCTAAGCGAATCATTTTTCTTTATCTAGAAAAGACTAATGTATATTTTGAAGAACTGCAACTGATTGTAGACATCAAGCTAGAAAACATGTCAGCAAAATATATTAAAAGTTTATCCTCATCAATAAATCTGCATGCCTTAAGTCACAAATGGAAAAGACTAAATAGACTTCAATGAATGGAAGGGTATATTATTTCCAAGTACCATGCAATCGGAACTATGACGTTAAATATCTCACGTTTTCCTAATTTTTACATATAAATTCAGATTTTAAGACAATAAAATAAAAAGTTTAGATTTCCAAAAAGCAAAAGAAAAGGGGAATGTCAAAAATTAAAATCTGTGCTTAACTAACACCTCTGTCAAAGCAGAAAAGGTGATGAAAGACATTCTACAGCAGTAATAATACAGAATGTCTTTTTAATCAGATAATAAAATTTGATCAGGATTTTTGTTTGACAAACTCTTAATTTATGTTTAAGGTTTTACATTGAGTTTTTTGGGAAAAAACCTTGAAGACTTGAGGAATGTCAAGAGTGATATTGCAGTTTTTTGCAGTTTGTTCATGACCCACCAACTCATTTACTATTAACTTTACCGCTTCTTGTCATTAAATGGTTTACAGGTACTCATTGCAATGTAATGTGTCCTTAAATTTAAATGCCAAGCTCTGTCTTTTTGGTGCTCACCCCCCACTGTTTGATCTCTGATATTTATTCTTGACAGTTGTCTATTTTTTTTTTTTGCATTTAGCAGCAAATTCACTCTTGCATTTTGACCACAACATTGTCTCCTCAATTCTATAATTGTCTGATTCCGCCACTATGGCCAGCCTAATGTAGGTCAATGATGTGACTCAAACTTCCATGAGGTTTTCATCAGATTTAGCTGAGTGTCTTGTTTACATTGACAGCATACCCACGTTTCAGAACTGCATATCAATATATCAGGAAAACTACTGGAGTAAACTGTTTCAAATTGTATCATTGACATAGTTCTTTATATTTTATTTTATAGTTTGCAATGAGTAGCTTTAAATGTTGTATTATAATCTGATAGACTCCAGTTGCATAAATTAAAAAAACAACTGATTAGTAAATTTTAATGAGCATAGCGGGGAAAAAAAATTATATGTAATTTATGCATTTTGTTAAAAAGGCACTACAAAGGAGATTTCTGTCACACAGTAGCCAGCAGTCACTTCCTTTCATTAAACCAAGCCCAGTATTTTTTTCCATTGACTCATATCTGAAACACTAAATCAGAAAGTGCTTCAGCTCTGAGCACTTCCTTTGGTCCTTGATGACTATAATTCAGGAGCTTAGAGATGGTTCCCTGAAGGTAACATAAAACAGACTTAGGACTGCTCTGGTCCCAGCTGCCCAAACCCCACTGACAGGAACAATAAATCTAATCAAACTGCCTTTAATGGACCTGGGGAGCAGAAACCATATCAGAGACTTCGAGGTGAGCTGAAAAATCCTCCCAGCACAAACGTGTGCAGTGTGGGAAATCCCTGCATTCATCATATTATTGACAATGAACATGTTTGACACAATTAACCAAACTTCTACCGAAAACATAGGCTGACCAAAGGTTGGTTAAATCACATTTTTAAAACAAACCCCACTCTGATCTTTACAATAATTATCTAGTCTTAGTAATATATAAGAATTTGACCGTTTTAAACAGCAAAGTCTTAAAAATTGTTGATCTATTTGTTTAAATGTTAAAGCTACTTTTGAAGAAAAACATTTAATTGATATCTACAAAGCTGCAGTGTTCAGAGAGAGAGAGAGAGAGTAGATATTTGTTTTTTATTAGGAAGGGAACAAGAAATGTTAGCAGGGACATAAAGGTCATGTAATCGGATCAGTGGAAGCTTCATTAGTACTACATTATTCCTTAAATCATCAGATGACTTGGTGATTATCTGACAGTCAGGGAGGTAGTATTAGATTTGACAGCATACACAAAAAGGTTATAGAATACAACATGCTTTAACGTGATTAAATGCTACTTCAATTTCTGAAATGTTCAAACTTATGTTGCCATTTATATCTTGAAAATGTTTTTAAACGACCACTACACAACTGATACAAAGGAGATTTTTGCATTAAAATATTATTGTTATACTATAAAGTTTATATACATTCTATGCATCCAATCTGCCATGTTTGGCAGGTTTTTTGTTGTTTGAACTGAAATAGGTAGCAGAAATCAGAGCTGACCTTCTGTTTGTGCATGGTGAACAGGCAGACACCATCCTGGCCTCTCTCCTGGCTCTCATGGCCCCTCTTCAATCAGTGTCTCGCTGTTTTGATGTCAAATAGTCCCTCTTCCGGCATGCTTTGTCACCATCCATCGCCGTGGCTCAAATACCCCCCTCCAAGGTCCTGATCTCGTACATCCAATATCAGTCAGAAGGAAAATGATGACTCAGACATCACTCACCATTATCAGGATGTTCAGGCTGACTGGATCGTGCTGCTTGGATAGAAACTAAAAGTCTTTTCTGTGCTCACAATTTCAGCAATAATAAGATTATTGCTTTCCCCCAAGGCGAAAAACTCTGTGGTGCACCGGCTCGCTTCCCACTGTTTCCCCTCACATATGCTTTGCTGAGCCATAGATGAAGCAGCTGTACAAGGGAGGATGGCTCATAGATGAGAGCAATCTGATTGGCTGGCTGGCCATGGTGTGTGTGTGGGAAGGTTTCTTTGGTAGGCTCCCTGAAAATGACTTCTCAATGAGGGTGGTCCTTCTCCACATTTTCCTCCACTCCTCTATCACCCTCCTCCCACCTCCTTTCTACTCCACATCACTTTCTCCGTCTCTCCTCCTCCTCAGTGTTCCTATCTACATGCTGCAGGCACACTTTCTCCATCCCCAATTGCTGCATTAAAGCATCGCTCTGAAGACAGAACGGCTTCACGCACATTCATAAATACACTCTTATGTATGGAGAAGAGACAGCAGTCGAAGCATTTTGTAGATGTAACAATGCTGGAAAGGCTGCTGTTGTAAATTTGCTATACAGCAACAAAAAAGTCCTCTTTAATCCTCACCATCTTTGTAACCATGTAGACATACTGATAATATGGGCTTTGTAGAGCTTAAAGGAATAAACCAGTTAATAAGACTAAAAATAAATATACTGAACAAAAATTCAAACAACACTTTTGGTTTTGCTCCAAATTTTCATGAGCTGAGCTCAAAGATCTGAGACTTTCTATGTACACAATAGGCCTTTGTCTCTCAAATATTGTTCCCCAATTCGTGTAAACCTTGTGAGCACTTCTCCTTTGCCGAGATAATCTATCCACCTCACAGATGTGGCACATCAAGATGCTGAATAGACAGCATGGATATTGCACAGGTGTGCCTTAGGCTGGCCACAATAAAAAGGCCACTCTAAAATGTGTAGTTTTTCCTGACTGCAGCAATGTCCACCAGAGCTGTTGCCCTTAAATTGAATGTCCACTTCTCTACCATAGGACGTCTGCAAAGGCGTTTCAGAGAATTTGGCAGTACATCCAATTGGCCTCACAATCACAGACCACATGTACCCACACCAGCCCAGGACCTCCAGCATCTTCACCTCCGAGATGCTCTGAGACCAGCCACCTGGACAGCTGCTGCAACAGTCGGTTTGCACGACCCAAATATTTCTGCAGAAACTGTCAGAAATCATCACAGGGAAGCTCATCTGCCATCCTCATTAGGATCTCCACCTGACTGCAGTTTGTAAATGCTCACATTCTATGGTGCTTGGCATGTTGGAGAGGTGTTCTCTTTACGGATAAATCCCGGTTTTCATTGTACTTGGCAGATGGCAGACACCTATATGGTGTTGTGTGGGTGAGCGACTAGCTCATGTCAGTGTTGTGAATCGAGTGGCCCATGGTGGCAGTGGAGTTATGGTATGGGCAAGCATATGTTAGGGACAACGAACACAAGTGCATTTTATTGATGGCATTTTGAACACACAGAGATACTGTGATGAGGTCTTGAAGCCCACTGTTTTGCCATTCATCCACAACCATCAAGTTATGTTGCAGAATGATAATGCAGGGCCCCATGTTTCAAGGATCTGTGCACAGTTCCTGGAAGATGAAACAATCCCAGTTCTTGCATGGCCAGCATACTCACCAGGCATGTCACCCATTGAGCATGTTTGGAATGCTCTGAATTGGCGTATATGACAGCACATTTCAGCTCCTGACAATATCCAGAAACTTTGCACAGCCATTGAAGAAGAATGGACCAACTTTCCACAGGCCACAATCAACAACCTGATCAACTCTATGCAAAGGAGATGTGAGGCAAACTGTGGTCACACCAGATACTGACTGCCCCCCCCAGACCCTTCAATACAGTAAAAGTAAATTGCACATTTTAGAATGGCCTTTTATTTTATTTTACAACAAAGTTTTCCACAGTGATATGTTGCCTAGACACAAACTTGAGTAAATTGCACTACACCCCAACTCTTTGAAAGGCCTCCACAACCTTATAAAGGAAAACTTGTCAATTTTCTGATTTTCTGAGTATCATATACCTTCTATGAGGCTTTGGCACAAAGGTTAGTGAAAGATCACATTATGCTGATCTCCATCACTGCAGGCTAATGTCTCGAACCGCAGACAATGATCGATAATCCAGAAACAGAGGGCAGAAGAGCAATACTGACACTGGAACAAAGGCAGAGTAAAATGCCTGGCTTTTTAGGAAAACCTCAGCAGCAGGACTCTGACGGTCAGTTTGAAGAGCAAAAAAGTCACAGTTATGTTATTTAATTATAAGTTACCTTTTAATTCTTTAAGACAAAATGAAAAGTCAATAAAAATCTATCAAACATGCAAGTTGTACAGTTTCTTACTACATGTGCTTTGAGTTAAGAGTGTTTTCTCTTATATCATTGTTATTTACAGTTTCTCTATATGTTGACCTTGCACAGCTTGCAAGATGAAGACTGCATGCAGTGGAGTCACAAAGACCACAGAAAGACAACACTGGAAGACCTTGAACTCACAAAAGTGGTATCCATCCAGCAATTCAATTTCTTTACCCGCTTTTTTCCGTTCTGGGTTATGGGGGAGCTGGTGCATATCTTCAGAGGCAGGGTACACCCTGGCCAGGCTGCAAGTCCATCACAGGGCCACATAGAGACAAATAACCATTCATCCTCTCACTCACACCAAGGGACAATTTAGTTAGTTGGTTTGTGGGAGGAAGCCGGAATACCTGGAGAAAACCCATGCATGCATGGGGAGAGCATGCAAACTTCACACAGAAAGGCCCCAGTTGGGAGGTGATCCTGCGACCTTCTTGCTGCCACACTGCCTCAAAAGTTGGCATGATGTGACAAATTTAAAACAGTTACGACCAATCAGAATTTCCCTAAAGTGTTAGACTTGTTAAAAGAAGAAGTCGTTTATTGGTTGTACAGTTTATTTAGTAAATAAGTCATGGCATGATGGCTGGTGTCCCAGCGAAGCAACTCCCTTGTCTCTTTTCAAGGAAATACTGTTTTTAAAAGAAATGTTTGCAAGAAGCCTCAATAGTTAGCATGTTAGCAGCTGAAACATATATACCTTATTACTGCAGGCTCTAATGAGCTAATAACCAGCTGATTAATTACTGACATCAGCTTGTCAAGCTTGTTTGTCTCATTGGTCTCTATGTGGCCCTGTGATGGACTTCAGAACTCTCCAAGGTGGACACCAGCTCCTCTGCCATCCTGCGCAGAAAAGCGGATAAAGAAAAAGGATGGTAGCTTGTTAGCCACTCAGTGTTACTTTATAAAAAAGGGAAAGGCAGGAAAAAAGTAATACTACTTTGGAATTAAACATAAATCACAAATAAACAGAACTATATCAGCCTGTTGACTTTGGTGTTTCAGTGGTTTATTCATACTGTCAGATACTTATAAGACCCACGCCTAGTAGAAACCAAAAAAAAGACAAAAAGTTAAATGATCATGTAGAAAAAAATAGCTATTTTAATTGAGGTGCTTTGGTTATAGGATGAGTTGTGGTGTAATAATGGATATTTTTGCAAGTCGTGACTCATGAATCAATGGGTGGGTGTAAATAGATAAAAAAAACAAATTTTCTATTTTTACTACCGTGTTATAGAGCTGTTTATTTAAATAATCAGAATTATTTTCTGTTAGATAACAAATAAACCTTTGCACAATCCTGCAGGGAAGTATTACCTGTTGAGGTTTTGCTCCTGTATTTATGTACGAAACCATAGCAGTGACTGCTGACTGTCGACATGCTTCAGCTCTGAGAGAAAAGTAGGGGGAAACATTTTCTGGTGAAGTGACTGAGCTATTCAATCACTCAGTCATGAAGATCTGCATTAAGATAAGCTGTCTCCTTGGTTCAGCGGAAAGATTGAACAACTTGGAAGCCCTCTTTCTTGACCGAAGCTCAATCAAGATCCACTAGTATAAATTACTGTAATCTGATGAGTAAAATTTGTAAAATTCTCTTGGAAAACTATGGGCATCTCTACATGCAAATAGTTGCTACTATGAAGATACTTGATGAGTAATACATTAATATTACAACTGCGATTCCAAGAAGTTAGAATGTTGTTTAAAATGTAAATTAAAACAGAAAGCCAGGATTTGAAAATCTCATAAACCCATATTTTATTCTAAAAAATAGGTAATTTTAAATTTGATGGCAACAGCACATCTTAAAAAAGAGGAGACAAGACCATGTCTATGTCTGTGAAGCATCTCCTCTTCTTTTAACAACAGTCTGTAAAAGTCTAGGGAATAAGGAGAGCAGTTTCTGGAGTTCTTAAAGGGAATGATGTCCCATTTATTTACTTTTATTTAGACAGGTAATCTCATTGAGACATGTAGTCTCATTTAAAAGAGAGACCATTCTTGTCTGATGTAGGATTCAAGCTGTTCAACAGTCCTGTTTCTTCTTTTTATACCAGCTTCTACTTGTTTATCATCTCACTGCACCACTTTGATAGCAACTCTGCTGTTACTGTGTACTGTACCCAAAGGAAATAGTGAGCAGATGAATTGTTCAAAAATGCTGACAAATGGAAGTGGAGGAAATGCGTCCCAGAGCTCAGTGTAGACTAAATGTGTAGAAGTACTTGCTTAAAAGATATTTTGTCAAATACTGAACTACAGAGACTCCTAGTGGTTTAATCCTGGACTGGTGTGGAACTTGCATGATTGAGCACTTAAAGCATACCAAACTAGACACACACACACACACACACCTGGCACAATCAAAGACAAAATAAAACCCACTGTGTGTTAAGCTCAGTAAATGTGCCATTCAAACATGACCTTTTACAATGATCATTGTAAAAATATCACACAAAATATTTAGACGGAAAAAGGTATTAGCTTCCATGCTACAACCTTGTAGCACACTCACATAAAATAAAAACAGGTAAATTCATAGATTCAAACACTATTCTCACTTATTCACTCCTTTTAGTAATTTTAAAGTACCAGCACCAAATGATTTTTGATAAACACATACAAATGGAGGATATAAATCTGACACATTTACAAAGTAGATGCAGATTTTGCACAATATGGACTGAATTTGAAAATTAGGAAGATATCTTATTTGTCTTTTCAAATTATGTTAAAAATTAAAAACTACATCTATCTGCCGTATTATGTCTTCTTCCAAGGTAATGACAGAGCACTGCCTTTACTCATGTAATTCCTTGCTCCAACATGTCTCTTTCGGTGCAAGAAAGATCTGAAATGTCACCTTGAATCACACTCACCTCTGCAGATTATGCCTTAAACCTTTTTGCAAAAGGTTCAGAGTCTCTTGTGACACCACAGCTTTAAACACCCCGATGAGTGAAGCGTCTGTGTATCCACAGTGCTAACCTGCTGCTGGCTGGCCAGCTGGAGGACTGAAAGCCTCAACAATGCTGTCCAACTCATAAAGCCCTGTTTGTGTCTGATGCTGTTTGTCCAATAAAAGCAAAAACAAAAGCATTCTTTGGCTTGCAACTGTATTCACTGCTGGCCTCTCCAAACGTAAAGCGCATTCAGACACCTCAGCTGGCAGACAAAGCCATAAATCTGTGTCACATGCAGGATGGGCGGGCCAGCGCAAATGGGGTGAAAATGAGATCAGACCACTGCACCCTTAACTGTATGCAACACTCAATAGCAGGGATAAATATCCACAATACTTTCAGGAGAAAAGGAGAAAGAGAGAACAGGGAAGCAGCCTTACCTTATTTTTTCTGTTGCACTGTCAGACCTGCAGAAAAGAGACATGGATCTGTCATTTTTACAACATTCACTGATTGAATATGAATAATTAACAACTGATTAATGACACTGTGTTGAAATACTTATTCCTATACTAATAGTTCATTAAAAAAGTGACTAACTTATTTTTCTTGTACCTGCAAAACAATTACACCTCTCCTTGCCTCCAGAATCAAATTAGAGGAAAAAAAAATCTGTAAAATTGATAGGAAACTACTTTTTCTTAAACCAGCAGTCACTTTCACCTTGCAGACCTCTGTCCAGCAATGAGCTGTCAGGTATGATATTTGTGATAGTTTATTCAAGGTGCTGAGGTCTCCCACAGGTATGGTGAGCTGAATGGGGGGAAAACCTCAATCTGTATGTTTGGCCAGTCCGGGCGCAACAGCATGTCATTTCACAATCCAAAATTGTTTTGTTTGTGGTCCCTTGTTAATATTTTTGATGCTGATTATCACCATCACAAATACAGTGCTTCACCTCATTAAGGCTGGAAATGTAGACCTTTGACCGGCACACCTGACATTCTTAAATAAATCTTGCCATTTTTAGGAAGCAAGCTGAACAGTTGCAAGGCAGAAAAAAGGAGAACACAGCATGAAAAGCAACTGATCAGCAGCATTTTATATCATGTGGGACTTGATAATACGAGTATGAACATTTATTTGAATATTTAGTAAAGCGATAAAAATTAAACCATAGCACTCTTTGTAGGTATGCATATCACCTGCTGCCTTTCATGGCAATGTTTTAAACTTAGATCCTCTTATGATAGGAAGGGACAGAGTTATAGCTGTTTTAGTAAAACTTTGTAAATCCTATGTGATGTTGCAAGAGATGTCAGAGCTCAAAGCATGTGTTAAAGATGACTCTCAGCTACTACTACATCAAACTTTAGCACTGCATACAAACTTGACTAAGTTATAGCCAGTTTTGTGTTGGCTATGGTCAATTAGTTTTTGGTGGACACACTGAATTGAGTTGACTTCAAAAGTTAACAATTTGTAGATGTACATCCAACGATTACTATCTGAGAGGTTCACGAAAATCTGTTCAGTGGTACATGGGATATTTCACTAACAGACAGTGTTGACTCTAACAGTTAATGACAAAGTTTTAAGCAATGGTGTTGCACAATATGTATAGCTCAAAGTATGTGCTGTAAATTACTCTCAGCTACTACCACATCAAATTTTAGCTCAATATCTGTTAAATTAACAGAGTTAAAGCAAATTTTGTGTTGGCTAATGTCGATCAGCTTTGGTGGAGATCTTGAATTGGGGTGACATCAAAAAGGTAATCGGTTAAAGATGTACATCCAATTACTACTCTCTGGGAGTTTCAATAAAATCTGTTTAGTGGTTCATGAGATATTTTACTAACAGACAAACAAACAGACACACACAGACATGGACAAAAACATTATTGCCCTTTCACCTACAGCAGCAGATGATAAAAAGTTAGGCTACAAGGCAAATATTCACACAACCATAAACAAACAATAACTTTATAGATGTTTAATAGGAAGTTGAATGAATTAATCCAGTAAGTAGTATTCTGGAAAATTAGGGCTAAAATGTCACGGGACATCGTAAGAAATACTACTCATTTATCTTTACATTATAACTTGACAAAGTAATGGCAGGTGTCACAGTGTTGGTTCACAACTCCCAAATCCTGCGCTGCGTCATCTTCACTGATGAGTCACATTACGTTCACTTCACAAAGTCACATTGGGATATTACATAATGCTGCCTGCAGTTACTGTGGAGGAGTTGCACTCAGCAGCAGCGTCAGACGCAAAAGCACGACAAGAGATGAGCAAACTTGTATTCAGGTCATCAACTGGATTTCAACGCTTTTTTCTCTCCCAAAGCCCCCATGGGCGCAATAAACCTCTGGCACGGGCGGCGAAAAATCCCGGCTAGTGGGAGATATTAACTGATATTACTGATATTTCACCGGAAAACACAGCTGCACACAGCACACCGAGTGAACGGCAGCACATTTTGCTTACACACAAATGCAGTGATGCGGGGGGGGGGGTGAAACTGACTTACAGACAGGATGATGGCGGTACAGGTGGAGTTTTGGGAGAAGCAGTGGTGCAGCCTCAATGCAGACATGCAGCTGGTTTTACCTGCAGAGGAGACATGACATTCCGTGCCCTCTAAAGCCGGCTACAGAACGCTGCTCTCCCCGCAGCTGCTGCAGACGCCCCTCACTACCTAATACCGGCGCAGCAAAGACAACAGCAGCAAGAAATCCCGTAGGTTTGACAGCTACTGTTCCTAATTCGAGCAAGTGCAGACACCGAGCCGGGAGACTGAGCGGGAGGGAGAGTCAGAGACGGGAGGGAAAGAAGGAGGATGAGTGGAGCAGTAGAATACAGCTCGAGTGGACAGAGTAAGATGGCAAAATGAGTGCTTATTATGAGCAGAGACAAACAGAATCCTGTACAGTTTCTGTTCAAGATTTTCTGCTTGTATCTGGATATTTTAATAGCCTTTCTGGCACAAGTACAACTCCTGTAAAACCTATTATTTTTAGGATCCTAAGTCGAACTGATTGCTCGGTTTTTGGTAGATTAGGTTCGACTTTGAGGTGAATATTTAAAAAAATTAATGTAATGTAATTATTTTGCTGCCCAATATTTATATCAGAACAAAATAAAAAGTCTGTATAAAGATCAACAATACGATAACTTTCTTCAACTAAATTTCCAAAATATAGACAACTCTAGAAACTGATGTGTAAAAAATGTCTTCTGGAGAAAAGATTTATGTTCAGACGAGACAATTATTGAGCTATTTGGCCACAATGGCAAGAATTATGTTTGGAGGAGACAAGGTTGGGCTTTCACAGCTAAGAATACTGCATCAGCTGTCAAGCATGGCAGTAGTGGCATCATGCTGTGGTACTGGTACACTGCACAAACAGAATGAAATGGTAAATATCAGATCCAAATCCTTCAACTTCACCTCAAATCACCAGCTAGATATTTTAACTTGGATTCAGTATTCAGTGAGATTAACAGAAAAAGCTGCTAACATTAAGCTTCTAGACCGACTCTGACAAAGTTTTGACCTCAAACAGTTTGAAAAATTGTAGACAAAGTTTGAAAGCCACGTCTGTGCCAGGAAACCAACCAAGTTAAAAGAACTCTACCAACTCTGCCAAGAAGAGTGGACAAATATTCAGCCAGAATTATACAAGCAGCTTGTTGATGGATACAGAAAACCTGTAGTTGAGTTGCAACTTGCTAAAAACTATTTGAGCAGTAAAATTTTGACATGTGTGTATTGGTGACAATTCACAATAAATTCAAACTTCTTCATCCACATCATCTTTATAAAATTCAAGACAGTTTATGTTTTAGAGTCATTCTAACCTGGAAAAAGAACAGTTAAGAAAAAAAAAAAAAAATTAAAAGCCCAAATTAATCTGACTAACACCCATGGCCATGATAAGTGGATGTAAACTTCTCACCACAGCTGCATGACAATTTTTAAATAATAATAATAATAATAATAATAAAATCACCAGCAGCCTTCGAACTTGCTGCCTATGTTTTATCAAAATCCATTTTTCACAGAATAATAGCTTTCCATGACACAGTTTTTTTAGGAGCAATGAATGCCTTATGGCTGACTGTGCACAAGTAAAAAAACAAAAGAAAACAAATACTTTCAAGAGGACAATACGTATGAAATAGCTACATAAAGTAAATAAGAAATAATGAGTACATTTAGTTTGCTATTCTTCCCCTTTGATTCAATCTATATGTGACCTGACAGACTGCTGTAGACACGTATAGACATACAAATCAAATTATGTGAACTGCCTTTAACTTAAAATGTTAGTTATTAAAAATAACAATTAATTTAAAGCACTAGTACATCTTTAATATGCATCTAGTTGTGTTAGTCTTTTATTAGTAAAAATGACATTTCTACAGAACCAAACAGTGACATCCATCTGCTCACCTCTCCTCTCGGATTAGTGGTGTCAAGAAGCGAGTGCTGTCATCTTCATGGCTGCTCTGCAGGCTGCTCTGTTGACTGCTTTGCTGGCTGCTGCACAGTGGAGACAAATAACATTGTGTAAAGTTGGTACTCATATCTGTATATTTGCTCAATAAAACACTTAACGAAATGAAAACAAAAATAGAAGTTAGATTTAGGAGAAAAAACCTGTTTCACAAACATTTCAGTTGGATTTTGGCTGGTAATGTTTGGAAACAGATCATGAATATATGTGGGCCAATATGTCACCGTGCTTCTTTTACAGCCCTGCTGCTGCTGCTGCTGCATATAAAAGTCACTTCAGCTGTCAGAGTTCCCACAAATTAAGTGTCAAATCAACACATCCACTGACATACACACTGCATATATATCATTAATGATTCTGTCATGCACATATTCACTGTTAACACTAGATGGGGCTATATGACATTGTCTATGGAAAAGGTAAAACCTACTTTAATGCACAAAATGGTCACTGATATGTAAATTAATAACCTTGTATGAAAAAAAACATATTAGCAACCCAGAAATGATTTCATAAGATTAGATCTAAAACAAATATAATGCAGAAGTTCATGTTTAGATGAATAAAACCAGATTCTAATTTTTATAATGGCTACTTTTCTTTTTGATTTATACAGTTTATATAAGAGTGTAACAGACACCTGGCCATTACTTCCTTTTCACAAAAAAACAACATCCCTCATTGAATATTCTTCTGTCAGTCGCATCCAAAGTTTGACATTTCAGAACAAAGCCGTTCTGTTGGGAAAGGTCTTCATTGTCATATTTCCTGATGCCCTGATCCATTTCCTGAACAGCTATGGACTGTTTAATACCCTGAAGAATACTGGAACATATGAAAAAAGCATATTTTGGGAAGTTAAGATTAGCCTGTTAAAGTACAAATGCATCTTGAAACAAAAAGTTTTTAGAAGTACCCATTTGTTTCAGTAGGCAGTTTAGCCAATTAAACATAAAAAAACATTAATTGTAAATGTGTACTTAAAGTTTTAAATCACTGGAAATATTTAATAGCAGAACTCAAGCTCCAGTCACTGCATGTCCACAAGCTGATCACTCAGGGGAACTTCAGTGCTGTGAATAAACATGCTCATTCTGATGTTATGCAAGTGTTCATGCTTGTACACCTGTCCTTTAGAGTATAACTCTTTAAAACGTCAAGAACAGGAAGTTAACGGGACGTGGCCAATGATGAATTATTCATTACTCATAAACCATTAATGCAAAAGCCCTTTTGAATGAAATGACAGGGAGGTGTACTTAAACACCCTAAAAGTTTTAGACAGTCTTTCTAATGACAACTGATATATGGAGAAATATAAAACAATAAAACAAATCTTGTGAAACAGGCAATTCAGCTGAGCTAATAGTCTCCAACCTTCTAATGTAATTTGATCACAATCCTAATCAGATTTACATGTTTTAAAATGTTTCAACATCTTAGCAACAATACCTTTAAACATCTGGTTGTCCTTGTAAAGTATGGTAAAAGGAACCATCCTAATGAAGGACCTCAATACCCCCACCAACACAAGTTTGTAATTTTATCCTAAATAGGGCATTGTATTGACTTCCATTCATTTCTGTAGCCTAACCCTGGCACTAGCTCTAATCCTAACTCTGATCAGTGCATGCCTAAACCTAACCTAAACTTAATTCACACATTAGCCCTAAACTTCATCCCGAACCTCAAAATAATAACCCACTGTATTAAGACAGCAAGTCCAGACCAGGTAGGTGATTATCCTGAAAAAGGTTTAAAAAAAAAAAAAGGTAATAAAAACCAGGTAACACACACACAACAAAAACAAACAAAAAACCCAAATAGCAGGTAATGGATTGTAGTGGTCTGGAAAATTGCAAATTATGCACAAATTATGGATTTTGCAAAAATTATGCCAAATGCATAACAATTAATGTTTGCCTTAGTCTTTGGTTGGAGGCCGAATGTCTACCAGTGTTATGAAAGCATGCCTATTTGTGAAGACAATGTCTGTGTACAATGTCACGTTCACTGTATCTGATTACTGCCAGAGTGAAAATAACTCCGAGGGAGAGATCCAGATTGCAAAAGCAGTCCAACAATATAAAAGCTTTTTGACAGTCAGATGCCAAAAATATTTTTTTTTGCTCCAGCTGACAGTTTTTGAGTCCTCTGGTTATTGATGATGTAAAACGCCAACATCAGGATCATGTGTTATCTCCTGATATGATCAATGATCAAACTATGTGACTATATTTTTAATTTTTTAACATTCATTACATTGCTAAGGAAGGGACTAAAAACTAGTGGAAAAATGATATTTTTCCAGCACTCTTTATCATTATGGTTCTACTACTACACTAAGTTTGCTCAAATGTCCTAAAATGGACCGCAATAATGCGTCTAAAATCTTTTCTTGTCCTGCATGGCCTCGTGAAAGGTTGAGAGTCTAAAATATTTAAATGCTTGGGTGAGGTAGAAGCACTGTGGCTAACTTACTGCTACTATTACACTTTTTCACAGAACGACTCAGATCTTATCAGACTATCAAACGTTTTGCACTGTGGCTGTAAACTTCTGCTGCTTTTTGACACCCAACCTTTTACATCTGCCAAGCACACATTCAGACCATCACAGACTGAGGTAGCATGGCAGCAAACAGGACGATTTATCAAGAAAAGTGACAAACAGGAAAGAAGACTATACAGAAAATTTGTTACTAATCCTTGACTTTATGATAAAAATAGAATAAAATAAAAGCACGGAAATGTTTACAGGATTATGTTTTCGGTCACTAAAGCTGAATGGGTTTTTAAAATCCTAAAACCTAATGAATAAACTACTTTAAATCATCTCTGAGACAGCAAGACTCAAAGTAAGACTGGATAACTATCACACATCTTGAAGACGACACGGCTCAACAGATACACCACATGAAAAAGAAAAAAAAAACCCTCACTTATCTTGTTTTGTTTCCAATACTTACAGCATTTGTAAGTGCTTTCAGGAGAAAAAAATCATAACAAACTAGTTCTGAACCGATCAAGCACCAAGAAAATGCTGTCAAGTTTGTTCATTAACAGAATAATTACTGAAAAGCAGGTTTCACAACACAAAAAAGCTGTGTAAGCATTTCTGATGGAATTCTATTAACCACTAACTCTGCTGTTTATGTTGTGTGGAAGTTCACAGTAAACCAAGTACTAACAAAGCAATGATTACTGCTAGGACTATCATGAAAGGCTAGTGATCATGTAATTGCCTATCTGTGTGTTAGCAAAATATCTGATTGACCAGTGATGGATATTAATGAAAATCTCAGAATATAATACTTTAATGTACTTCTATAACTGGTTAACTTTTGAAGTCAACCCATTTCAAGAAGGCTGCCACAGCTGATCAACTTTATCAAATACAACAATGGCTTCAACAGTCATTTTTGCAGATACGCAGCTAAAAATAATGTGTAGTTTTAGTTGAGTCATTCTCAACACATACAATGAGCACTTAAAAAAAGAACAAAAAATTGCAAAAGATTACTGTTTAAAACTTACATGGAAGGAGGGAAGCAATGTGTATTTATATTTGAGAGGTTGTTTTTGCTGGTACGTCTGTATAATGAAATCCTCAACAATAACAAAAATGAAGGTTTTCTAAAAAAGATATGTTTTAGGATCTATAGTTCGTGATTTAAGATCTAAGTGCTCCTCATCCATGAGGTGTCACTCCTCGTCTCACTCCTTTTAAGATGTGTAGAAAATAAAAGTAGCAAAAGAAGAAAAAAGCGTCTTAAAACAAACAAAAATAAAATAAATGGAATCTTTAAAATTCCTTCACAAACAAAAGTTGTTTAGTACATTTATTTAATTGGCAATTGCTACATTAGTCCCCTTGTGCATAAAGGAGGGCAAATTGCTTTCATTTCATTCACATTTAATTCACTGAAGAAAAAAAATCAAATACAGATTATCTCAAAACAGATTAATGAACTATTTTGAATAAAATATAAATAATAAAAAATAAATAAAATCAGGTTTTATTATTTTGTTTTTTAAATGCATTCCTCCAAACATGTAGAGTGAGATTAAAAAAAGAACAAAAAAATATTATATTTCCAACATCATCAGTGTGAATATTCCTCGATGCTGATTACCTGACTGAGTTGTTCACAGATAATTATGTTAATCAACAAAATAAGGCAGCCAGAGGCTTCAATTTTCCTAACAGTGCTGTAATGAAACAGTTGTTATTAGCAGTATTTATTACATGGCTGTCAAAAACGTATAAAAGAAAAAACACATAAAACATGCCCCCCAAGGCAGAAGTTATGAGCAACAATGCTACTTTAATAGAAAACATGTATTTGTGAGGACAGGCTACCACAGAACACTGTGTTCTCTCATCCTTAGAACCTGCTCGCTCTGCTTCAACAATAATTGAAATCTGGATTATTTATGTCACCCCCACTCAGTTTTAAGACAGTACAATCTTCTTTATCTAATTCACGCAGCTGAGGAAGAGCCATGTCATATTAATGCCACAGTAGCAGATGAAGTGGAGGAAATCTTATCACAGTTCAGATTACACCATGAAGGGGATACAGGACTTTTCTCCAAAAACACTGAAAAACAAAACAGCATTTCACACAGAAACACTGTCAAGCCAATGACTGTACACCTCTGGAGAAATGGTGTTTTTTGTCTGAGGGAAAAATAACACCTTGATGGGGTGAAAAGGAACCCGTTTGTGTTCACCATCTGTTACAGCTGATAATTGGCCTCTCTGAATATGACAGGAAATCAACAGAAAAAAAACTACCAAAATGTTTCAGCTATTGTTGAAAAATCAATAAAGAGGGTCCTGTCTGATTAAATTTTCTCCTGACTAGGAAAGGAACAGTGAAGTGAGAAAACGTTACTTAAAGCATGCTATTCTTTATTTCGCTCTCTTTCTTTCTTTCTTTTGGCACTTTATAGAGGTAAAAAAGGATGTAAATTTACAAAACCAAAAGGAAAATCCTGCTTCTGATAGCAGATTTATGAAGCTCATTCATTTGCTTTGTGTTAACCCATAAAAGTAACAGTTCAAAATTTTTTCAACATAACAATTCTCAGAATTTTGATTTTGCAAATTGTAATCGTTTTTAATTTTGCAATTTTGCATTGGAGTGCACATTTTCACCTGTGTCCTTGTTTATTACTAGTAATGATGTTCTGAGCATAACATTGTCTATGTTTTCTCTCTAAAAGTAACATTTTCCTATTTAACAAAAGAAATATATAAGATCCTGATAAGGCACAAGGTCTTGTTAAATATGAGACTGTTTTCTAAAAGGCAACATAATATTCTGGTCAGCTTCTTCTGAGGCGATAGGTGTTGCGCTGAATAAAGCATCCCTGCCGTGAAAAGCCAGCCTTCCATCATTTGAAGCGTATTGACAAAAGGCTACAGTATCAGGTGAAACAACACTGTACCGCTCAAAGATGTTTCTGTCTTTTAATATGATTAGTAAGCTGAAGTGTGGCTGATATTTCTTAGTTTGAAAATTGCAAAAATTAGCCTATATTATCGACCGACAAATCAATCATCCATCTCTACTGAACTTCTTGAAATGCCTCATTTGTAGGGTCTTTGTTACTTTATGTACACCATTGACTCTGCGCTCACGAAGCACTGACAACACAGATCAACAGCTGCCCTAAAATCTGTTTTTTTTTATTATCAAACAACTAAACAAATGGAGGAGACTGAGCCTTAATGCAAATAGAAAATAAAGAATCAAATGCAAACACAAAGTATAAACAGAAGGTGACAAGAGATGCCACAGAAATTAACACAAGTTTTTATTTATTTATTTAAAATAGTCAAATAATAAATTCAAAAACCTAAAAAAATCTGATCTTGTAAATAGGCATCAGACAAGTTCATGTAACAATAAACTCCAATTCACTGGCAAAACAGACCTTTACATCCCAAGTACATTTACCTCTAAGAAATTTACCTTATCTGTTAGAGGTATTCTGATTTGCTAACTTACCAAAATCCTTAATCCAGATGGCATAGTGGAATTTATTTGAGTTCATGGAGCATTTACATTGGTATCATTCATTTTGTTGGCATTTGGATATGCTGGAAATCTGAATCACTCTACTGAATCTTTAATCTGTGATTTACTACAAAGACAACATATACATGGAAAGTTTTTGACTGATATTCCATCTACCTCCAAGAATATTGCATAACCACCGAAATGTACATTTGCATTTTGCATCTAAAGGAGTAATTTTATCTTAAATTTTTTAAATGCTTTCAAGTTATTGACCTTGTGACCTTTCGTCAAGTGACACTGCGAGTTATCTCAGATCTCAGTAAACTTCTCAGGCGTCCACTCAAAAGGAACAAACCAATTGATTTTTTTGAAACCTCTTGACCTTTTTATACCACTGCTGTGAGACCAACCTTTTGACTGAGGTAAATGACCCTTTTGTATTTTCTAAACCCTTTGATTTTAACACAATGCTTAGACAAGAAGCCACAGTCTGTCAGTAAGGTTGACCTATGGAGACAAGTCTGCACTCTGGAGACCCAAGTCTTGTGTTGCTAAAACTTTTACAATTAGATGTTGTGTCAGCAGCGGGAGTGTTTGACCCATGCATCACTCATGAGAGTGATCTGAACCTAACCTGTGCCCTCCACCAAATGTTAATTAAACAAGAGTAAACTGAAGTGTGTGTGGGAATCATTTAGCAGAAGCATACACCACAAACCAGAAAACTACACAGGTAAGTGAATGGGCCATGAAAACTTTTACCATCCGTGTCAAAATGAGTCATAAACCTTGTGTTAGAAATTGAAGAAAATAAAATTATATTGCTCCTTACATCGATTATTTGTTTCCACATTAATGCTGACAGCAGGACCCTAAAGAAACATGAAGACATCAGGGAAAGATGAAGGGAGAAGAAGGAAATGGAAAGACATGAGAAGACCGGGCCCATACCAACCTGCTTTCACTGCCTTGCTCCTTCTTCTCTCTGACCTTCAGCCACCTCCTCAGCAGGAAACGCTTGCGGCGAGGAGATGCGCTGGGAGTGGAACAGCTTGACCAGGAAGATGGAGCGTCCTCATCGCTGGACGGGGTGATCTCAATGGAAGGCAACTGAAGGTACTCCTTGGAGCTGGAGCGGGAACTAGCTACCAGGTGATTGTTGGTCTGCCGCGCTCTCGTCATCTCCCTCTCACTTGGCACGTTCCTCATGCGCCGCATCTTGAAGCGTTTACGGCGAAGAGTAGGGGTTGAGGAGCTGGATCCCACGGAGCAGTCCGACACGGCATTGCTTCCTCCATCTGAACATGCTGGGGCATCTTGTGGTACGCTCACCTGGAGTGAAGGAGGTCTAAGAGTGTCACTCATAACTCCCAGGGTTTTTCTATAATGCAGACAAAAACCACCCCAAAAATAATCTTTGTAGGGATGTGGGTTGTTAGTTTTGGGTCTTCAATGGCACTTTTGTGGCTGAAAAAAGGTTCAAGTTGGTGCTGGATCAGGCACAGCTCAGATCTTTTGTGAGTCTTCACATACCCCTTCTTTAAGTGCCAGCCAATGATTAGAAGACAGGCCAAGTAGTCCAAATATCTTAGTCCGAACAAAGTCCTCCCACTGCCCCTCAGCTGTTGGTGAATATGTATCAGTTCGGCGTCTGGCAGACAGTCGGTGAAGAACAGTCTTGTGGCAGTAAGCTCATTCACTCAGGCTGGGTAGAAGAGGGCTAGATTAGATAACAAAAGGGGCTTCTGTTCTGGGAGCAGCAGATGAAACATGCATAAGGCCTGTCAGGGAGTGTAACACAACTCCTCTACTGGTCCTCCCCTGAGACTGGCAGGCCAAGTTACACACAAAAAAGCACGTTTAAATGCTGACAATGCTACTGTCCGAGCAGTCTGAGCCGTTACCTTAGCTGCTGGTGTTAAGGTTAAAGAGGAAGGAACCAGATGTCATCCCTTAAATATTGATGATGATATAAGGCCGGGACGCTGTTTGCTGTCACCTCATTCTCATTTCAGCGATCCTAAAGCAGAGGAAGACATGGCTCGTCACCCGGTTATGCTTGTGCTGGGAAGCTGAGGTCCGTCCTGTGCCCCAGTGTGTCGTTGCCTCTGCGCAGGTAATGCCTACAGGTTAGAGGGAGGTGATAGGACTGCAAGGTATAGGCAAGGCTAAGGATGATGATGATAACGACATCAAGCAGCCACACACACACACACACAACTACACAGGAAAAAACAAATCATTCAACGGGATATTATATACAGGAACACACACACACACACACACAGGCAGACACCAAGATAATAGGCTAGAGTAAAGAAGCTAAAGTTCTAAACATCCACCACCATGCACCAGCGTAGGTTGATCAGTTCTTAACATATTTCTTTCCTATGACGGAGCTAAAAAAAAACTACAAGACCTTTAAACCTTCTGTCAGAGACAAGCAAATCAAAGATAACAGCTGATCTGTGGAAATCACTGCCACTGTGTACATTAGATATTTAACAGGATGTTAACTGCTTTATGTGCTACAGAACACTCAGTGGTACATAACAATGAAACACCTTTCCAAATCAGAAAACCAAAGAAATTTATCAATTTAGCACACCGACTGACTGTCTGATGAGAAACCCTTTATTTGTTTTTTCCTAAATGTTCTTCTTCTGGGCTAAGATCACACATTCTGTTCGCAGAGATTCAACTGTCAAGCCAACTGAAGCAAAATGAAGCAAAATAGATATGGATAACATCATTGCAAAACATGAAGTGAGACTTGTGTAAAAATAAAACAACAACAAAACATTAAATTACAACATGCACAAAATCTGCCGTGAACACAACAATCTGTGTTTGTCTCACTGCTTTTCCCTCACTAGAATAATTCTTCTGCACATATGCCCTTCTCAGCTTGACATCAACGAGGTGAGAAACAAATACCGCACGTAGATACGCAGCTTATTAGACTGTATCTAGAGAGACAGAGAAGAGAGTCATGCCAGCACAAAAAAATTACCAAATTGCCTACAACCATTGTTCTGAACAGTAGTAGTAGGCTTTATCTGAAAATAATGAAAAATTGTGCCACTTGAAGTAGTATCTGGAATTCAGCACCTGTATCCAACAAAAGCTTTTTATATAGTTTTTAACTGCAAATGGCAAGTCTGAACCTTTGATTGCTTTGCTAAAAATGCTTTAAAGAAAAGGACAAAAAACAAATATTGACTGATGTGTAAATGTCCAATGATGGTGATTGATGTAGACATTATCTGTCCTAGTTGAAGCAAATAACGTGCTTTGAAGTGCAAGACTCCTGCTTTCTACCTGCTCTAAAATTTGCCTCAGCCAATAAATATATATACTTTTCGTATGAGTCATTACATTTGACTCTTTACAGAAACTGACGCAGCTACTCAGACGCAGGTACCTGCATCAGTTCTGCTGACTAACTGGCCCACTAGGTGGCTCACATTTCAGACCAAGGTTCCAATCAGTGGGCTTTGTACCCATTTTGATAATAGGCTTAGACTGTTTCAGTTCCATTACAAACCAGATATGGATTACCAGATAAAACTTTATGACTATAGCTACCAGTTTACTTTAGCTTCTCTGAGGTAAACCTTGATATGTCCTTGCATCAAAATCAGATCCTGCAGGCCAGGGTGACTGCAGTCCTCCAACAGTTTCTAATCTACCCTCCGCAAGCATAGTTTATCATCTTGATTTGTTGCATTTATATATTTCTTTTTTATCAACATGCTGTTGGGTGGGATTCAGTAGACATAAGGACAGCAGTTAAGGTTTAAGCATCACAAAATGGCAGTTCAGAAAGAACTTAGTGAACTTAGCTGTCTAATAAAAACAGTGCAATGTCTCCAGTTTACAAGGTCAGTATAAAGTGTACTACTATGTCCTTTTTCCCCCAAGTCCACTGCAGAAAGCAGTGAAGATGCACGGTCATTGTTTGGGCGATAACATTTCAAAGTGAACATACAGTAAAGTGTAATGATGTGATGAAAAGCTCTGCAAAAGGATAAGAGCAGCACATCAAAGGTGCATGTCTATGGGAGTATATCAGAAAGATTTCAATCAAACAAACATGCATACAAAAAGCAGTTTGTGTTGAGAAAAAGACCTCTGTTAGATGTCCCTGTCGAAAAATTAAATTATGGGGAAACACTGCATAAACCTAACTAATGACCTAACATTAGCTAGTTACTGACCTAACTAATGTATCTTTCAAAAGGTTGCTGCAAAATGCTAATGTTTTTTGCTTTTATTGCCTTCTCATCTAAGTAAACACTAAGGAATGGACATTAGCATGAATTTACATAAATCTGTATTCAGTTGTATTAATGGTTTGTCTGCCCCCCCACCCCCCACCCCAAAAGGTAAGAATATGGCACCCAACTCATGAGGATAAAACTTGTGCATTTTTTAAAAGTGCGCCATACATAACAATAACTTCTCATAAGATAACCTAAACAGGTATATTTTGATTAAAAAAAGTAATCAAATGCCAAAGAAGCACTGTTTACTTTAGAAGCTTATTTAGAAGATGAGAAAAGTGGAAAGGGTTAGCTTTGAGGCTTGAAATAATGTGTTCTTCTCTATAAATCTAAACTTTATTTTTCTGTGTATAAATGGAACATGCCGACACATTGATATCAGAGAAATGAGAGCATGAAAATTCTTTTCAAAATGAAAAAAGGCCCTATCTTAAGATGAGAGTTGTAGCAGTTGTGGGATCTGACTACTGCACTCTGTGTGGTGCAGAACATACTGTAAGTCTCAGACAAAAAGTGCTTTAAGGTTTCTGGTAAAGATTTAAAGCAGCAGCCAAGCAACTTTATTGATTATAAAATAGTATATTAACAGATTGTAGCATTATTTAGTATCTCACAAAAAGGTCAAACTTCAAAAACACATGACAGGGATTGCAGAAAAAGGATCAAATACTGCATCTTGTCATTTCGTTATCATTACATTTTCCTTTATTTAGTTTTATTTAGCTCATGACAAAACAAATGGTGTAAAGTACAGCATTTAGCACAGACAGACAGAGTGATACAAATATTAAATTCATCAAAAAAAATAAATCTCAGGATTTTTTAGGCAAGTTCAGGGTCTGCAAATCACTCCCACATTTTCACACTGCATCAAAAGGATCAGCCGATGCTTAAAGGGGGAATTAATGAACAACTTTGGGTAATACTTTTTTCATTCTGCATGTTCTCACATTCAAACAAAACGGTTGTACTTAAATTCAAAAAGCTTGCGTCTTGTGGCAACAGGGTTCCTGACTAGAGTGACAATGATGTAAACCACAGCTTTCACACTGTGGTATCAGAAGTAGAGCAGCAGTGCATCACCTCTGCCCCTTCATTCCACCACCGTTCTCACACACAGGACCACTTGCAGAAAGACGATCTGACATGCCTAATTTTCCCCATCTGTGTTTCTGTTTAGAATATGATTATCTGTAATCATAAAAAGTGGGCAATAATGTACTTGCATGTGTGTGTGTTTGTGTGTCTGTGGGCAAAAGATCTCATGAAACACTGGATGGGTTTTAAGGAAACTCTCAAAAAGTAATCACTGAATGTACATCTACAACTGATTAGCTATTGGAGTCATACCCGATTGAAGATGGCTGCCACAGCTAATTACCTTAGCAAGCACAACTCAATCAGTTTTACAGATATTAAGCTAATTTCTGGTGTGGTTTTACATACTCCAAGTGCTAACAGATCTAAGAAAATCTCACAGTATTGTATGAGACTGCACATACAATGATTTTTTTTAGGTTTTACCAAAATAGCTACAACTTCCTCACCGTTTCTCAATATTACATAATTTCGGTCTAAAACTGGTTTGAAAAGTGGCGAGAGATATATATTTCTTAAACGAGTAACAAAACCCCCCCCCCCAAAATAATGTTATTTTTACTGTGGTTGTAACGTATTATATTATATATTTATCTTGTATTAACTTCATTACTACATAATTTTTTCCATCATATTTTAATCTTATTTAAAATTTGTCTATTTTCGATGCGTGTTTGTTTCTATCTTGCGTTTTGATCTTTTAGAACATATGTGTTTCACTTGTAATTAAAAAGTGCTATATCAAAAAGTTTAATTTTTCGGGTTACGGGGAGCTGGTGCCCATCTACCGCAGTCACTGTGCAAGATGTGGCGTACACCTGAACAGGTTGCAAGTCCATCACAGGGTCACAGAGACAAACAACCATTCATGCTCTCATTTACACTTAGGGACAATTTAGAGTTACCAATTAACCTAACATGCATGTTTTTAGTCTGTGGGAAGAAACCGGAGTACTCAGAGAAAACCTATGTGTGCACAGGGAGAACATGCAAACTCCACACAGAAAGGCCCCAGGTGGGGGATGGGGGTGGGGGTTAACCACTGCTCTGCTGTGCCTCCCCTGCTGCAAAATAAATTTGTTGTCATGAGCTCTGAAAAGACAACAATTTTTAAATGTTCTTGTAAGATTACTTGTAATCATGTAGGATGATAATATAGCTGTTCTTAATTTTCCTACTGTTCAGAATGTTGATATAATCTTCATACAGAAGTACCCATATTAAGGCATAAAAGGCTCTCTGTGGTATGTCAGAGGAAACTTGTGTCACTAAATACAGTCATTCTATACTCTCTAAAACACACACTCACCATGACTCAGAGTGTGAAATGCCATGAATTAATCATGACAAGACAATGTTTCTTGTTACAGTTTAACATGTTCCTACATCAGTGGCATCAGGTCATACTGTGGCATTGCTGGGCCCAATCCAGTAGAGCAGATGTCATTTTTTGAGCATAAAGACATGATGGGAACTTAAGAGTGTACCAGACATGAAATCTGCCATATTACTTATTATTATTTAATTTAGTTTAATTAACAGATTTGTGATTTTTCTACAGTTACGGAAAAGAAAAAAAATGACAGATGTATAATTGGAGATCATGCTAATACACCCGCCAAGCCCTCTTGTGAGACAGTGTCTCGTGCACTTTGCCATAAGTCTGTAGAGGAGTCAACAGATGGACCTACTGCAGTGTGGATTTGCTGTTACAGCTGAGCCAGAGATCAGAGTTTTCCATCACCCTAATCACTACACAGGGACAGAACAACCATGTGATTGCTTGCCTTTTACGCGTCATTACTGACAATCAAAGTTCACCTCTATTGTTTTTCGTATCTCTATTCTTAGAACTATGTCCCTGTAAGCAAAATGTCAAAGACCGTGGACAGATTACAGAGGCATGCTGGTGATAGACAAACGGTCACAAAAAATATGCTGCATATATTAGTTGAATTAATTAATTACAAGGGCACAAATTATACAGTGTGCTGGCCAAATAAATCGTTCTGACATGGCTGATAAAGAGTAAAGTAGAATAAAGGACGGTGGACAGTCCTTGAAATACAGACATCTTTTATATCAAATCAAATTACACATTCAGGTTTTCAGTTCTGAAGAATAAATTAGGCAACATTGATCTGTTATGTTACTGAGAGGCAAAATATTGTCTCCTTTTTATGTTAGGCAATAATAAATCAACTGGTAGCACTTAATGTTGTAGTTCAGATCTGTTGAAGTGAGTTCTGTGGGAAGGTTATGAACAATTAATATCTTACCTGCTATAGATAGTTTATGTTTTTCAAAGACTTCAGTTTAGAGAAATTCTTTTGAATTCAGACTAGCTGTTGCCTTGTCAGGCAGGTGAGAAATGCACTGAGTGATGGCAAAGACCAGAGTTGATTGCTGCCATCCTAAAACAACTCTAATCTAAAAACATTTCATAGCAGGTAATGCAGTTGTTTTTAGTAAACCTATAATTTTCATTAATTTCAGATTGCATGGTTGTCTCTGCAGAAATATTACAATATTCCTACAAGAAGTGCCCCAGGTGGCACAGAAAGTGCTGCAGCTGCAGCTCATGATTCTCCTTGCAAATAATTATGGACTTTTATGTAAATAATCATGTAATGTGAACCTGACAACATCAAAAAGGATTATAAAATAGCATTTGGTTAAACTGTTGAGAAGGTCTTGGGGTTGGAGTTGTTTCTAGCAATCCATATTGGTCTAGGTGTTGCTCGGGAAAGCCGTTAGCTAGTCAGTCCACTCTATATTAAACTCAATTTCACTAAGCTAAGGTTGTTCAAATAGCTGTCTACAGCATGTCTATATTTTTCACTAAACCCCACTTTAAAAGTTCTGAACCATTGATTTAAACAGAGATGTTTTACTGTTGAATTGTCTAGGAAGTTATCAACAATTGTAAAATTTGATGTGTAATATCAGTATTGTAGACCATGTTCTTTTGCATTATGTTACCTATCTGGAGATCATAATTTATTGCCATGTCACATTTATAAGACGAAAATTAAGAAATGTAACAACCAACCATGTACCAACAAACTAACATAATAGATTGCACAACATCTTTGGTTAAAACTTTGGCATGCAAGGCAGCAGCTTTCTTCAAGGAAAGCCAGTTTAAAATTTTATTTTGTGTGTATGGCATTTACACTAAATGGCATACAAATATTTTGTGACTGGCTACTAGAATAAAAGATGACCAGATTTAAAAAGCATTCACTTTGTGGTGAAACATTTCTTTGATAGTTTAAGTCAACATTTTTATTTCAATCCTTTGGTGGTTGAAAATAATAAGATAAGAAAATGAGCCTGAGCCTGATTTTGAACCCTGCAGGGTCTACTAAGCATGATGAAGAAGAAGAAAAAAGACAGAAATAAGAGAATAAAAATGAGTCAGTCCCAATGAAGCCAAAGTTGCATTGCAATATTTCGATCAAACAGTAAAGATATTTTATGAGGAAGTGAACAGTAAAGAAGAAAAAATTGTTAGATAAAATAAACTGTTTATATTCTGCTTGTGCATTATGCCTTTCTGAAGAAGCCATTGAGATGTATGATGTGGTGATGTGATGTTTAAATAACCATATCCTCAGACAGTATTTCACTGAGCAATCATTCACTCCTGTAAGGAAACAATGTTGCAGTTATGGGTAGGTTGGAAGAAAAGACAAGGAAAGATATGTACAGTAAAACTATAATGGCACTGTACCATTAAAAAATCCTGCTTATGTAATGCAACTCACTTCTTACACTTTCACTTCTCTCTACAAATCTGCACGAATCTCACACTGCTCCAGAACAAAGGACCACTTTGCTGAAAATAAAAGGAACACACTGTTTTGCGAATGATGATAGTTTCTCTTAAAGAAATCCAAGTATGTAATTCTACTGATACCCAGCAAACAAAACTATTCACTGTAATTTGACTTTTGCAAATTCAAACACAGTGGCAAATTATTTTTCATTAAGAGTTATTTATTGCTTATAGAAACGTTAGATTATTAGCAAGAAAACTGGAAGGCAAGCTAAAAAAAAAAATACCCTGAGGCATTTTCACAAATGTTGAGGCTTTTCAGTGCCCTTTATCTACGAACTGCCAAACTGCATTCTTCTTAACTAGGGCTGGCAAGCAATCCCATGTCCCACAGCTATCATCATAAAGAAGGGGCTGCCTCTTTATTCTCCTGAGAGACGAGCTGAAGTGATCAAACCCCAAGCTTTTATCTCTTATTCAGAAACCCTGCATTCTAAAAATAGCTTTATTACACCACGGAAACAGCGACAGTTCTGTAGTATGACTGGAAGTATTATGTAAAGCACCATTAATGACTTTGAGACAAAACAGTCATGAAAAAAATTAAAACTGAAAAACAAAGCAAAGCGACCAAATTCAATGAGTTTGTTTAAAAAGATTTATATCTCATCAGTTCTGATCAGATTCAGTCAAAATTAGTCACACAGTTGCAGAATGGTATGAAATTTTTGTATTTGACAGCGATAGTTCGTGAATTTCCAGGTAGCATCCTTACAAAAACTTTCCCCATTCAGTATTTCAAAACACTATTTCAACAACAGCTGAAGTAGTTCATGTACAACACAAAATCATTATCACATGACATGAATGCAACAGACAGAGGCAGATTGAAGCAAATTTAGCTTTAAAAATCCTAATTAATACGATGAATAAACAAATAGACAAGCCACTAACAGCAATTAGCAAAGTTGTTGGCTAATGAAGCACTGAATAGACATTATGTCTGGCTCTGTCATGGTATAGCGACTTTTACATTTGGTGTTACTAATATAAGCAGTGTGTTTATGTACCGGATCCTCATCTGTCTGTACTGAAATGTCACTCACAATTTGACCCCCGAAAGCACTGCAACTGTGACAAACTATATAGTCTGAGTAAATAAAATAAAACTTAACATGCTTAGTTTGGTTTTTAACCAAATTACATAAATGTTAATGGGTGTTCAGATAAATGTAGTTCATCAAATATGTGAAGGAAAACACCTCATGATTAGCAGCTGGTGTCATCAAACTGAGCAGAAGGAGGAAGAGGAAACTGCAGAAAATGAGAAGGAAATAATGGAAATATGACAGTATCACTAGTTACATCCATCTGTTTTCATAGAGACTAGATAAAAGAGCAAAACAATCATACCTAACCTTTACAATAACTCAATAAGAACTACCGTACAATGAAACAATAACATTAAATGTGGGAAAATGCCTTTGGAAGAAAAGCTTTACAGTCACACAACTGAGCTCTTTGGCTGGAATGATGCAAAGTATGTTAGGAGATGTCAACGTAAGGCTGTCGAACCTAAGAACCATGTACCACCTGTTAAACACAGTAGTGGTAGCATCATGCTGTGGTACTGATGCATTGGCCAAAATGAATGAAAAAATAAAGGAGGACTATCGCCAACATCTTCAGCTTCACCTCAAATCAACAGCTATTAGGTGATCAGAACTGGGACACAATCGGGTGTTCTAACACATCAAAACCGGTTTCTGAGTTGACAGAGGAGGCGAACATTAAGCTTCTGGTATGGCCTTCCCAAAGCCCCAACCTCAGTTCTAATAAAAGTAACAAATATCCAGCCAGAAGTATGCCAGAAGATTGTTGATGAGTACAACAAGACTGTGGTTGAGGTGCAACTTGCTAAGGAACATTTAACACAAATGTTATTGGGGTGGATGTATATATTCGGGCTACTCTGTATAGTTTTGACCCTGTGTAGATCAGAAAGAAAACATAATAAATTTAAAATTGTGCACCCAATTTTTGTTCTTAAAAAGTTGTATGATGTATAATTATTACAACAAGGAACAAGAGCGGCTCAAATCTATCACTAAAAGCCCTAAATTTATATAATATTCAAACCTATGTTGAGTGGATGTGAACTTCTGACTGCAAATGTATGAGCATTTTTTTGAATGATTGGGTTTTTCTGCCATGCACACCTGCATGCACATACTTTCAATTTTCTGGATCTATTTACCAAAAAGTGCCAAAGATAACACTGTTTGAGAAGCACAGAAAAAAGAGATTAGCTTAATTTACATTTAGAACTCAAACAAGATATTCAACTCGACTTCCACATGGACAAAATAAGGCTTGAGGGCCAGAAGTGGCAACAAAAAAAATGTATTCAACAAAAACTGACATTTTATTCATGAACCAGAGAAAGAATTTAAAAATCTGTTTCTGCCATCATAGCTTTAACATAATCAATGAGAAGCTCTTTGATTGATTTCATTAAGTCATCCAATCCTGACTTAACTTCTTAAACTTCTTTTTACCTGACCTGCAGTGGTTCCTGGCAGATAATCATTAGTTTATGAAGATACAAATAATATTTTTAATCATCATCCTTCAGTGGCAGGGAAAGAACACAGCTTTTAGATTACTGAAGTTTTTTTCTAGAATAAACAAAAAGAAGTCTATAAACTAATATAAGTATCATGCTCAACAGGAAAAGGCCAGCTCACATATTCAACAAAGGTGAGGGACTAACATCAGTGCTCGAATTGGAGCCTGTACTCACTGTTCTGCAGTGCTGGCACTTCTAAATTTTAGTCTTTAGCGTACTGTAAGGTGCTGCTAAAAATAAGCTACGGCTGATTCATAGAAACTATCCACAAAAGATCGGTTAAAAACAGGACGTCGTGACCCACTCTACACTGCCTCTGATCAGACTTAGGAACTCAAGTTACACATAGCTCACAAGAAACAATGATCGTTTAAAAGTCAGGCACAAATAGTACGATCCAGTTGTCTTTCTTAAGTTACACTCCACAGCAACGTTAGCCTCACTTCAGCAAATCTTTCCACATGAAAACACATCCAGAAAAATCAGAAGTGAGTTCATTAAAGACTCTGTAGCTTTATGAGTGGAAAAAGACAATATGCTGTAACAAATAATAAAGCTGCATCTGTTTAGGTCAATGGTGTTCAATCCTGGTCCTGGAGGGCCACTATCCTGCATGTTTTAGAGGTTCCTCTTCTGTGACACACCTAATTTAGATGATTGAGTGATTAACAGGCTTCTGCAGAACTTAAAGACCTGCTGAAGAGCAGAGAAACATGTAAAACATGCTGGATAGTGAGTCTCCAACACCAGGATAGGACACCACTGGTTTAGGTGAAGCGTTTCCCAGAACAACCCAAGTTAAAACCAGTTAACACTGTGCTGAAGCAACTTTTGGTAAATAAATAAAAGTTGTCAACAAAACAACAGATACATACCAGCATACTGATCATTAGTGAGTGAAATATACAGGACACAGTTATGATACAAAATAACAGTTTTTTTTACTATATTTAATGTAATATCTGTGAAATATAAAGTGAATTTCAAGTTTATATGTGAGCCATTTTTCACAAAAAAGGTAATTTTTTAAGCACCTTAATAAAATATTAAATGTTCTATTTCAATAGAACATATTGAAATATTAATGTCCTTTTAGATGTACTTTTGTTAAAAAGCTAACAAAATCCTTGATGTTTTAGATATTTCCATACCGAATTACTAAAATGTTATAAATCTATTACATAAAACAACACTTTTTAGGTTAACATTTTTGGTTAAATCATAAAAAATAGGATAAATTAAATAAATAAATCCAAAAATTTATATATAAATAAAAATGGATTTCGTAGGGTCCTATAAATACAAGCATACTACACCCTCATTGAACACATTCTTCACTAAACAAAGAGTCAAATCCTTTCACAAGTTTGTCCAAGTATTTCACAGTAGTTTGATATGAGAGTGGTTCAATGTTTTTTAGTTTGCTTAGTGCTGCTGCTGGTATAACAGTCTAGATTGTGGTGGGTGGGGGAAATGCACAGAGGGTGGGCAGGTGGCGAGTAACTTGACTTTTTTTCCCCACTTCAAGCACTGACTAATAATATAATTTATGTGGTATTAATATAGAGCAATCAACAGAATGCAAGCTCAAAAACACAAACACAACAAGCCTTCAACATTGCGGTCAAACTCAGATCTACAGTACTATATAATATAACAACAAGAGAGATTTTCTGTTAAAGTACAGTGTGAATACTGAGTGCTGAATGGCTGCTGAAAATGATTAAATTATTCAAGTTAAAACAAAAGAAAAACTAAATTAAACAAAACAAAATAGCTAAAGCCTGAAATCAGCTAAACTAAAGCTACAAGCTAAAGTTAGCAAAAGAGTAGCTAAATGTTAAAACACCTAAACAGTAGCTAAAAGTTCAAATAAGAAGAGCCGAAGCTAAAACTTAAAATTAGCAAAATATTAGGTAAAAGCTAAAAATATCAGGAAAATAGCTAAGCGTTAAAATGTTTGAAACAAAAATTAGCAAAAAAATACATCAAAAATCAAAAGTCATGGCCATAATGTCCTGAACAAGCTGAACATTTGATAAATGAATAGTTAAAACACCAGACAGTATGCTGAAGTAGTTGCCGTTCAAAACCCTTATCACAGAAACTAAAAACAGGAAAAGAATGGTGCACATGCTAACCACACAAAAATGTTGTTAAAGGTTGCAAGTTTAGTTAAAGTAAAAAGATCAAAGTAGAAAAACTGCACAATTGTTAATATTAAAAGTCCTTTAAAACCACAGAGGTAAAGATAAAAGTGAGCAACAAGTACTGCCTGCTCACACGTCGTCATTTCCTGTGAGGTTAAGAAAACTTTCCCAGGCTCGACAACCACAAGCAGCTTCAAGAGAAGAGAGGGTGTCAGAAACTAGGAGACATGAGACTTTGAGCTGCTTTCAGAGCACTTTTATTGAGATAGAGCTGGCTGCCAACAGTAAAATATAATGTGTGTGTGTGTGTATATATATATATGTAGTACTTGTCATTGAGATTAATGTCACTTTTCAGATTAGAGAAAATCTCCTGAATAATGTAAACATGTCTTTGATGTGTGAAGTTGCCAATTAAACTGCGAGTGCATATTTTCCTAAACATTACTCTCACTACACATGATTTTCTTTTACAGCAGCAATTTAGCTTTAGCGAGTACTATTCATGCAGAACTCTGTGTGTTATAAGGCAGGGAGGTGGTTGAAACGTTTCCAATTTTTTAGATAAGCTATCTAGTTCCATGGCTGTGAGTTTGATGTTGAAACAAAATTGAATAAAAACACAACAAACACGGTTGAGTTAAAGAGGCGATTTCTGTTTTACCTTCCTTCGAATGTTTGCATGAAATAGAAAATGCAAAAGGATGTTAACTAAAGATGTGCTTTGTGACGTAAATCATGAAGCACCAACAAAAACGGATGCAAACGCACACACAGATCTGAGCCTGCTGGGACACATGAGAATAAACTGTACATTTAGCTTCGGGCGCCCTGAACATTTCTTTTCTCACATGCTGTGCAGCATGTGTAAAACACAGCAGACATCTCTCAAAGAGATGTGTGATCTCGTTCTAACACCAACATACCAAAGACGTTAAAGTCTGCACCACTCAGGCTTCACTAACTACAATGTACTTGTCTTTCAAGACCTATTTTTAAATCCCAGATGGCTACTGTAGCAGTTTGATTTCTCAACGTTGTTATAGGAGTGTTTTACAATGAAGCTAGGCTCTGCTGCAAGATGCTAACCCTAACCACCACCATGAAAGACAGGCGATCATGTAGTCGCCTGAGTCTGTTGGTCTGTTCTTTTGTCTGTCTGTCAGCAGAATGTCATGAAGCACTGGGCAAATTTTATTAAAACTCTCAAAAATTGATCATTGGACGTACAACTGATTGACATTTGGAGTCAGCTCAGTTCAAAAAGGCCAACACAGCTGCAGTAAGTGACCTTGGCAAACACAAAAATGGCTATAAAGCTGTCATTTCTACATATATTCAGTTAAATAATAGTGTAGTAGTAGCTGAGACACACTCCCAATACAGACTGCTAACAGATTGCACATCTTTGTTCAAAACTTTGGCTTTATTGCTCGAGTCAACCAAAATTGGGAGGTGCACGATGCGCCTTATAGTACGGTGCGCTTTATATAATGACAAAAGTTTGACAATGACTACTCATTGACAGTGCGTCTTATAATCCAGTGCGCCATACAGTGTGGAAAATACGGTAACTAAAATCTACAGTGCATGTATAGAGAGCCATTTCCAACACAGTCTGAGCTCTAACAGATCACATAAGATGTTTGATTAAAACTTTGGCATGCAAGGCAATGGACAACATATTATTTCAAGGATTGCTAGTTTATGTAAATTCTGTTTTAGAGTCTCCCTAAATCCCAGAGTCTGTCTCTCAGTGTTAGGAGATGCTTGTATGACAACTCTATATGGTTCTGGAAACTGCACTGATATCTGTTATTGAAAAAAGTTAAGTAAACTTTAATTTTACTTAAGAGAAAGGGGGCAATGCTGAAACTATGTCCAACTGAGTAAATCTAAAACAATTTTTTACTCATCTATAAACCATCTTTTGAATATTTTAACAGATTAGTGATTTTATTTCGCAATGAGCACACAGCAAATTAAATACACACATTTATGAAGGACTACATTACAGAGGACTTAGAGGAGAAAACAAATAGAAGGTGTGCAGATGCAGATTACCAAATAGGCCCAGCAGGACAGGTCAAAAGGCCAGAGGAATGGTAAACACTTACATACACAATGTTTTAACCTCTCAAGGTTCTGCAAAGTGTTTTACAACGTTTCTCATTCACCCGTTCACACACAGTGCTTTCTATCATGTATTTAACACACTGTATAGAGCACTTTTATATCCCACTCATGCACCCATAGGGGTGGGCATAAACTTATTGTCTTGTCACTTCAAGACACTGCAGGGGCTGGGGACTGAACTGCAATTCGTCCCCACTGGGCCAAGCCACCCAGAAATTATTTACACACCTGTGTCGCACCTGTGTAATGATGTTCACAAAAGATGTACCAATCTACCAAAATGAGACAAAGACATCTTAAGAGGGCCAAAAAGTTAGCCTAAATACACCTGTATTCCACACAGCCATTACCAAAGCAGAGAAAAAGATAAACAAAACAGCATAAAGACAACAACAAACATAAATGAACTCACCTTAGAGTTTGTAATACCAGTAAAACGCAGGTGTTAATTAATTAAGTCATTAAACCGGACCCCTGATGAGCAGAGAGGTCCTGTCTGACTGAGGACTGAACCGGTACAGCTCCTTCAGGAAATTCACTCAGAATCATGCCCAGTCTGTTGTCGGACCACTCTCAGTTTTCTCATTCTTAAAAGAGTTTCTTTGTTTAAAAAAAAAGAAGGAAGAAGTCGACTGTAACTCTCTGCTACGGAGTCTGATTTGTGTAGTTTTACCGACTGTGACTGACGTCATTACGCGCGGTGCGTCCGAGGCTGCAAGTTTTAACCTCCTCAAAGCGACACTCTGTCACGTCGCACTAACCAGCAACNCCGCAAAAAAATAAAATAAAAAAGACGCGTTAACAGTTTCACGCTTTCAAGCAGAACCGGATATTTTTAAGTGTTTGTTTATTTTATATGTCATCCGTTTTACCTTCGATGTTTTCTGTCGTCGTCACAAAACTTCCAGCAAACTTCACGGCCCCTCGAGCGCAGACGGAACCCCGGGAGCGATCGCTTTCATGAGTCGGTGCTCATCCATGATGATGACGTCCGGCGTTTGTGTCGACCCACACGAAAAGACCCAAACAAACAAACAAAAAAAGCCCTCAACAAGCTCCAATCAGTGCATCTTTGGAGGCGGAGAGCCCGTTCCTTCACGGATGAGAGGCGCAGAGAGCAGACCACCGAGCGGTGACCTATCAGTGGCTGCCTGAGCGCCACCAATCACCCCCCTCACTTTAACCTCTTACAGCCCTCCGGCCAATGACTTATATGAATATATATAAACCAGTTATATGTATATATGTATGTATATATATATATATATATATACATATATACATATATATATATATATATACATATATATATATATATATACATATATATATATATATATATATATAAGTAATTGCCTCCGGCGCTGCGCGTCACACACACTTCTCGTCTTATTTCCGCGTCAGGACGGTTCTTTTATCAAATCTAGTAAGGGTCGAATCATTTATGAGGAAGGCAGTTAAAAAAATAAGAGAAAATAAATGAATAAACACAAGCAAGGAGGAGCTCAGATACTTTGATTTGCTCAATAAAAGTGAGTGAAGTCAAAACTATGTCAGAAATCACGTGCAGTATATGCATCTTTTGTTTTTTTTTGTTTGTTTATTATTAATTTTGGAAATAGTTTTTTTTTTTATTTTTGTACTCTAAAAGTGGAATTCCTGTATCTTGTCAGGATTTGGGTTTTGTTTTTGGTTATTCTTTGAGGTTTCTTTCCTATTTGGGGTTATTGTTTTCACGTTTTGTCCTCGTATAGTTTCTGCTTCTTGTGTTCCTGTCATTATTCACTTCTCCTCAGTCAGTCACTTGTTTACTTTCTATGCCCATCTCCACCTGCTCCTAGTTTGTAATCACTCACCTGTGCCCACTTCCCCTAATTACCCTCTGCTTTAAAATCTGGTTATTTGCCCAATTGCCTCGCTGGTCTGTTGTCATTTACACGTGCTGGCTGGGTCTGCTCACGTCTGTTTGCTATGGTTTTGAATTCAGTTTTTGTCTAGAATTTAGTTTAATTTTCTGCTGCATCATCAGTCTTTTGTTTTTTGTGTCTTTTTTATTTTTAAATAAATTATTTTTATGCCTGACATCAAGATGAGTCTGCGCATTGGGTTCGCCCCAATCTCCTCCCAACCGGACATATCTAAATAGGTTGCGACTGTTGGCGACTAGTTGGAGACACATAGTTGCAAGAAAATATGCATATTTGGGATTGTTATGATTTGGTGCTTATGACATGTTTGCACAAGTACATAACTACAAATAAATTTGTGTAACATTCCTGTGAATGACATGCAATTTTATTTGTAGCAACTTAGTCACAAAGTGCCTTTTTGCAATGTATTCATTGTGTCTCTAATCAGTCACAATTTGGTTTCAGAGGTTGCCAAACTTCCCCAAAGTTGCCTCATATTTCTTGCACTTTCGTATTCATAGAAACTATACTGAGTAGGAATCCAGGTAGGTTTCAGATGCCCACCGGGACACCAAGAATTTGAAGAACATTTTTTTTAGAACACGCTTATAATTTCAGTGACAAGGGAACAAGGTTTGTAACTTAAGCAGGGAAATTGAAAACTCTTGTGAAAGTTTCAAGACATTTCCCTCGCAAATGCCATTTACAGTTCATCGTCAACAACCATGGCTCGGTCAGGCCTAACTAATTAAAAGCTACACATAATTATTGCTAGATTACAAATCTAGAGGTAAAAATCACCCTTTGGAATCACGTAATTATGAAATTGCATATACAAAATAATGTTAGCTATGAAAAAAAATGTATCATATCTCAGCAGGGTGATCTTTTTGCTTTTCAGACTAGTAGCAAGATTAAGTGGCAATCCTAAAAACCTGTGTACAGAATATTAACAATATCTAAAGTCATGTTCTTATAAACAAACAAACAAACAAACAAACAAAAAGAATACAGCAAAGATGTAACAGATGCATCATCCTTCAGTTGATCATCTACTGTATGTCATATTTTCAGCTTGTAGCTCTTTGGGATTCACCATATTGGTGCTAAATTTGTATTTTATGTGTCAAACTGTTTTATCTTTGAAAGGTTTCATAGATTCAGCTCAAGAAATGGGAGCAAACGGCATCTTTAAACAAAGTGCAGCTAACAGAGGGGCTGAGGATACGATTTCAAATGGGCTCTTTGCTAAGTTATCTGCCTGTGTCAAGCCTACACTAGCTCATCCCTTGAGTTACAGTAGATACCTCTTTAAACTCAAATGATTCACAAGTAATTGGTAACGAGCAAAGGAAAACAAACCAACCAACTAACCAACCAACCAATCAAACAAACAAAAATACACTACTAGAACTTCAAAACATTTATGATAACAGTCCAAGTTCAGCTTTCATTGTCATTATTGGCCTGGTGAATGGATGACCTTTATGTCAATGAATCAGGTAAAGGCATGGAAAACACATCTGTGTCCAAAATGCTGTTAGGAGAGCCATAAACCTGAGGGTTATTTTTGTCCCTGAGCGCCTAAATTTCTCCATTTTTGCTTCACCAACTTGTCTACTGAGGACGTTTTAGAAAGGAGGTTCAACAAACTGAGTCTATATGTAATCTTTGAGCTGATTTACTCTGAGGTTTTGGTGTCAGAACGGCTGATTACAATGAGTTCAATCAACTCTGAGCATCTTCACTTTGAGTTAGGAGTGTGAATGAGTACAATACAAAACCAGCATTAATAGAGCCTCAGTATCTTGACTCACCATGGCAACCACAGGAAATAAGGATAAGCCAAATCTCAATAACAAGTACACCATAGTACTTACTTGGCAAGTACCCAAGGATGAAGTGCAACTTGGAGATGTCACAGCTCAGCTAAGCTCCTTAGTCTATCCCAGAGCTTCCTTTTTTAAAAAAACAATAATTTATTTATTTTTTCCCCAGATGTATATGGAAAGTCAAATTTAAATGGGCTACATTCTTCTAAAAAAGCCTTTTAGTCAAAATGTTGATTTGTAAAAATATTTTTTTAATACAGCAAGATGTGTCTATAAAATTAGATTTTTTCAACACACACACATTTTATAGCTAATCATTTTGATTACAGAAATTTCTTAAACAAAACAAAATCATAAATTAAATTATGGCTTGTTACTACATGAACTTTCTTGATTCTTTAACAAAAAGTTCAGGTAAACTGTAGACGTAGTCAAATTTAGAAATATACCTTTGCTACTTTCAGAGACTTTTCTGTGCTTGTAAATTGCTTTCTAAATCAACCACAGAATGATGGTTGGTGACGACAGCTTTCATAAGAAGTTATTTCTTAATAGGATATGTTTATTTATGAGCGTGTGTTAAAAAAGAAATCTATATTTTGCTTCCCTATCTGTTTCTTCATCTCTCTCAGTTATTATCAACATTTGTCAGAAATGTAGAACTGATACTGTTTAATATTTACAGGCAGTGCAGAAATCTTGTACTGTAGAGTTATGTTGGCAGGATCTCCTTACAACTATTAAAAAACAAGAAAGGAAATTCTGTACTAGGATCACAGAATCAGTAACGTGGACCACAGATGAAAGATTTTAATTGTTGGAACAATAATACAAATTCTAACTGTTGCATTTGGCCTTGCAGGGAACAAAAAAGACCAAATCTGTATAAATAATTTATCTTAGTTTATAAATGATGAAAAGCAATACTTTTTCAACAAAACATTATCTGAGAAGGAGAACACATCTGATGTAGATCAGAAAATCCTCTCCCAGCTCAGGCATTATGAAGAAATTCTTTTTGATTTTAGTTGGACTGATTAAAAATGGACAACTCATGTTGGACAGCTTTTTTTCAGGTGGGAGGAGAATGGTCCAAGCTCACAGTTTCTTAGAGAAAACCTGCCAGTGAGCTGGTTTAGCTCACAGAGTCTGTTACCATGGTGACAGACTCAGAGTCTCTTTCTGGAACAGAAAACTGTTGTGGTCCGTGTTTTCTGGTGGTTTTTGTTTGCCGTTTTCATGTATTCCTTTTGTCATTATGTTGTTTTTTTTTAAATCTGTTCTTCTAAGATCCCTTGTGTTTTCTCAGTGTTTTTCTTTAGTCATCGGCCATCTCTCTCTCAGTCAATCCTGTTCTCCAGTTCCTGCCACTCATCTCACACCTGTTCCTTGTATTCATTAAGCTCAGCTGTCACCATTTTTCTCATCAGTCCCTTTCTATTTATTCTCTCAGTCTTTGCTTCTCATCAGTCAGTCGTTTTGATTTGTTCCCTGTCTGGTTATTTCTATGCGCCTTTTAGTTTTTGTTGTTTTTCTGCCATGTCAGCCTTTTTGTTTTATTCATTAAAATCATTTTGTTCCTCGAGTGGGTCTGCACCTTGGTTCATTCCTTACCTCCATGAAATCTGATAAAAACTAAAGAGTTTTTCTAAACTTCGAGTATGTGTTGGAGACGGATCCGTGACACATACTGTGAGTATCTAAGATCCAAGAGTGTTCAGTGATGATGGCATGAAGTTGACAAGCCTGACAGCCTCTGGGGAGAAGCTTTGAGCCTTTTTGTTCTAGTCTTGATGGTCTGCCTGGAGGAAGAGGGTCAAACAGCCCATGGGCTTTGTGGTTTTTGGCTTACACAAAGCAGTGGAAATAAATCCCGAGATAATAGAATTCATCATTGCAGAGGAAAGTCATGACAACTCAATATCACTGAGTTGCCCATATTAAAAAAAAGTCATCCAAAATTTTAAGTCATCCCAACAGCTTTGAAGGAAATATAAGAACGTCTTCCTGTCAAAGGTCAGGCAGAAGACGAGGACTGAAAATAAACACAAACCAGCTAATGTTCAAAGAAAACTTTGGAACTTCAAAACCACAATTTTATTGAGTTTTATTAGCCAAGCCTTCATCCTTTCATACCCTCATCTACTCTAAAGGAACTCTGATTAGTTCAGTTAACTCGTACTATTGTGGCATTTACTCGTAACAAGAAGAAAGCTGGCCAGGAAAATTGTAAAACGAGGCCAATTTTATTTTCAGTTGTGTTTGTGGCTTTATTTATGAAAACAGAGATATAGAGCAACCATTGGGCTACATGTTACTGCACTGTAGAGTTTTGACCAGCATTGCATCCTTTTCAGTTACAGCAGCCCCCTCTAAAACCAGAACTCACTTCCTGCCAGGCTCATGACACGAAAGGTTCAGCTTGAATTACGACAACAGAAACAGAGCTTAAAACCAAATCAAAAATACTTGCAGTTCGAAAGTTTAGTTATTCCATACCATTTCTAAAGTCAAAGTACTCAACTTTAATTTTCAGCAAAGCATTCTTTACTCACTTTTTTGTTACATCACATATTTCTACCTGAAATCATCACATCTTACTAAGACTTAAGACAACATTTTTACTTTATTACAGACCATCCTGGCTTTTACAGTTCTCATACCTTATTGCCTTTACACTGCAAGAAATGAATATTGCCACTTGTTGTTTGAAACTTGACGGGGTTTCTTTATTCATGCTTTTTTTCAGTCCTGCTAACTAAAGTTTCATGAGTAACTGACCTGTTTTAGGAGGCCAGATAAAAAGCAGAGGCTACAGCCCAAGGGGTTGTTATGACACACATCAAGAGTTCTGACAGTCTCTGCTTCTTTGGGAACAAAAGATTAAAGGTTACAGAGAAAAGAAAATGCGGACAGCTTGTCTGTCAGTATGTGTGGTTAAACAGTGTTGTTTTTTTTTTTTCATTTACATGTTTCCGCGCGTCCATCTGCGAGTGTCACTTTTTCTGGGGCCCTCGTTCACTAAGCGTGCAAAAAGACAGCTGTCTGGCAGAAACAGCTTGCTTCTTGATATCTGCTGAACACAGAACAATGTCTCTATTGATTGGAAAGTGACAAAGAGAGAAATGTCAGTCTGTCAAATGAGAAGAACACAGATCTACAGTCGCTGTGTGATTAAAATCAACATAGTTCACTGTCAAGACTTGTTACAAGAAAAGTAACTCTTCTGGAAGGCTTACTGATTTGTTTTATAGACAAAGTCAGAGTGCACAAAACATGCCATCAGCTGATTGTTTTGTCTCTCACTCTAAGATTCTAATTATGTCTCATATCTCATCTTAAACACAGCTCCATATTAATTTGCAACCAACTTTTCAGGCTAAGAAAAGGAATTGGCTGCATTCCTTTTGAATAATAAATCATATTTATCTCCTGAATATTGTCCATATCAAGCAGACCCATCTCCTTTAGTAAATCAGGAGTGAAAACATGATTAACATATACATGTTTATGTACTGTTTTATGGACATAAACACTCATGATAATATAAGTGCTTTAATTACAGTTAACAGCAAAACAAGCATGATGTTTTGAAAGATAATGGGTTTTTACACTTGTATAACAGAATTGTGGTAGAAAACTTTGAGGGTCTTTTTTTCATTTTCACAATGGTCAGTCATCTAAAGCAGAATATTTGATTATTCACAACACTGCAAAACAAACTGACATTTAAAAACACATTTAAAACCTTCTGTTTCCTCTTTCTTTTCAACGGTATAATTAACCTTTAAAAACTGCTTTTGGCAGCTCACATGTTTAACTGTAAAACAATGATTTCTTCTGGCATTAAGTACTGAGAAGATAAACGCTAAAAAGTAAAAAAAAAAAAAATACACTTACTGATGAGAAAAGTTAAGCACTCAAAAAGAATGATCTGATTTCAATGTACTTTGGTCCACATGCATACCAATGACGGTAGAGAATTTTATTTGCAAGAAGCCTATGGTCTCTGCACTTGCCAGTCAGACACAGGTACCACACTTTTTATAAAACTCTACATCATCTTGCATTGTGTCTGACTGTCTCATGCATAGGCTGTAGATAACACTAGAGCAGAGATGACTTGGTGCTGAAATTAGGAGGCATGGACGGGTAGTAAGTAGTACTGCATCACATTTTTTGCATTGTCACAGACGGCCATCATAAGCACATATGGTGTCACCAAGGGGAAAGTACCAATCCTGCCAATGTCACGGAGATACACACCGGCGTTACTTCTGGCATTAGGCAAAGGGTACGACTTCAGGTCACCTCTGGTAGTGATTGAGGAACCCTGACTGCACTGGTCTATGTCAGTGCCACTGTCTTTACGTTTTACCAGTCTCTTGAAACGGCACCCTGATACAGTCTTTCATAAAGACAACACTCGTCCACACACAGCAAATGTGTTTGTGGACTGTCTACACTATATTGAAATTCTCTCATGGCCAACCAGGTTCTCTGACGTTTCCCAAATCAAACATGTGTGGGATTATCTTAAATGTAAACTCCAACCCAGTGTCAATCCGCCAACAGCTGGGGCCTGACTTACCACAGAAAAGGATACAAAGGCTTTTTGTCTCCATTCTGCACCAAATCTCCACTTTTACATCCAGGCCCAACTGGGGCCCACACCCTGCTGACATGTAGAGTGCTTGCACTGCTAACTCCATTTGATCTGATGTTGAAATCATTACAATGAAAACACATGACCCTTCAACATGTGTAGTTTCTTTTCATTTCTACCACTCTGTCTGGGTACTTAACTTTTTTTTGTCACTGACTGTATTTTACATAAAGTCATTCACACAAAACTCTTTTTCCCTTAGAGTTTTAAATCTAATGCCCTTATTTGCAAAGAGTGCAAGTGGGTGCATTTGTGACAGAAAGCTTCACAGCCCTTGTTCTTGTGCTTGAGCCTGAAATAGCTCCTGTTTGATAAGAATCTAATTATATTGTGAATGTGTACTGTTACAGTGCCTCAGTGCCTGGAGGAAAAGGAAATCCCTGTAGGTGCTGCTGATGTAATGTGCAGTCATTGAAAGTAATTCATCACACACACTCTGCCATTCACAGAGACCACAAATCCAGCCAAATAGATGACCTATGAAGACATATACACTAGTTTCAGTCATACATTAGCTTTTATGTGTAGCCAGGCTGCAGAGTCTTTACAAAGAAGAGATGAAAAAGTCCTTGGCAGGCTGGAAATAATCACTGCTCTTAAATAATAGTTGCATAGATAATGCTCTTAAAATAAGACCCAAACTTTTATGCAACTTTATTAGCTTCAGGAGCAACAGAATGGAACAAAATTATCTTCAATAGTTTTGCAAAGTCGCGGTTTTAGACAACCTTTGGTTTTAATCTGTATCTACTACTTACTTTAGAGCTACTATCCATTTTATATGCAGGGGGATAGAGGATAATTATGAAAGAGATCAGACAATGTGAAAACAATTCAATGCTGGACAGCTGCATGTTCAAAGGTGTTTTTGATTTAAAGCCACCCGTCTCTTTACAATGGCTCCCTATTAAATGTATATCAGTTTTAAAAACCTCATTACATACAATGTCTCAAATGGCCTTATTTCATTTAAAAGAACTTCTTTTCCATTTTCTACTTGAACAATAGGCCTTTGCCTGGCTTTTCCACCATCAAGTCCTCCAATGTTTAAGTCAGTGAGGTGTAGGAAGGGATGTGTGTCCGGAGGCTCGGACCCCTACCATATTTGCCAGCGGCTTTTAAAGGTTGGTGATCATGTAATTGCCTGCCCGTGTGTGTTCATTTGTGTGTCTGTTAGCAAAACGTTTCATGAAATTTTCATTAAAACAAATTTTAATGAAACCTTCAGAAAGGAATCAGTGGATGTAGATCCAACTTTTTACCCTTGGAATCAACTGCAGCCAGTGAACACAAAAATTCCTAAAAGTAAATTAATTGAGCTAGAATTTGGTGTGGTAGTAACCGAGTCATCCCTAACACATACTTTAAGCACAACTAGATTGAGTAACATCTTTGTTTAAAATGTTGGCATGCAACTTGGCAGTTCCTTTAAAGAATCCTACTTTCAAATTTTTTTTTGCATTTACTTAATTTTATTGTGTTTTATTTTAACTTTTAAAATTTTGAATCTTTTATTTTTTTATTTTGCCAAACAAAGCATTTTGAACTGTTCTTAAAGTGTCTCTTAGATTTGTTTATAGGTCAGGTAAAAAGAAAGGTGAAATGCTATGATGTGCCAGGAAGAAAAGCTGCATCAGGTCAGGAGTAAGTAATCCTTTGCTTTATATCTGATTTTTTTTCAGTTTGCACAAAATTACCTATTAGCCTTTCTTAAGTGTGATAACATTTTATCAATGTATTGTAAAGGATGCTGGCTTGCAACTTTCTACAAAGCATTTTCCTCAGTTAAGAACATAAAGCTGAACTTTTCTGCTCAGGGATGACTACTATCGACCTCTCTATTTTATGTTGCTGACCAGTGTCCAACCCGACAGCATAAAATTCCTCTATTGTATATCTGTTTACGAAAAGGCTTGACATGTGACCTGGCCTCAGGCTAATCACCAAATTTCTCTCAGGTAGTTTTAGTGCTGCAAAGGCTCCATATTACTGTCCTGTCACCTCAGGCATTGTGCAGCTGCAAGGCTAATGCTGAGTCACAAGGTTACTGCATCAAACAAAATACCAGAACAGGTCACCCATAGTGCGTGTACTCCATTACAATGCCGCTTGTTGCCTTATTGCTTTACAATATAGCTTGCTGAACTGCACGGTTTTATGCGTTAAGGAGTCTGAGCGCAGAAGTGGAGGCATAAAATTGTAAAATATTGTAAAGTAGAAAGAAAAGAAGCAAACAATGGGAGACGTCAGAGAATCCACAGGGTTTTTACCACACTTGGCAAGGTAATTACAGTATGCTCCATCTTCACATTCATTTTAAGGTGCCCATATGGCAGCTCCAGGCGAACCAAGAAAATCTGAAGTAGTTCATTATTTTTACCTCTTCTCACTGCTCCTGTAACTGTTTTATGGAAATACTCTCTTGCAGACAGAACAGGGCTAATAAATAGCTACGTTTTCCATAGTAACACCAGGAAGATCAATAATCTTTGTACAAATTAATTCATGGTCAAATTAAGCAGCTTTCACATCAAATGATTAAAGTTTAACACAACTGCAAAAACTGCAGACAACAATTCAGTTTCTAACACATCCTCCTGAAGAAATAATCTGACAAAAAGTTGATTTTTAGGATCATTTTCATCCTTCAAAGAGTCAAAGAAGCCATTACTTGCCTCCTGGGTACACAAAAGATACTGCGAGTGTACAAAGCTGCACACACACATACCAATGAATGACAATAAAATCCCAGAATCTAATTCTGAATATGATCTTGCAGCCTGAAGCTCATAAACAGCACTTTTCTGTGGGTTAATGAATCATTAGGTTAAGACTTTTTATTACCCACAGCTTCTCAGGGTGAACTTGCAAAATCCCTTTATGTTCCCATCCTATAAAGTCTATAATGTGTCAGTCTATGGATGTGAGTGGGCTGAAAAGAAGATTATTACTAATGTGTGCCATAAATTTCCATAGACCACACTGTCAACATTTTCAAAATGTCAGGAATTTATCAACAATTTGTAGCATATTGTGCAATGAATCTCTGTTGAGAGTTGGGAGCAGAGATAGGGCATTTGACAGCAGCTGACCACTAGATGTCACTGGAAGGGTCTCTCTTTGAGGCTTTGAAGCTTCAAATATATTTTGGTACAATTTGGACAAAGCATCAAAAGCTTCATAAGGTTTCATCCGCCCATCTGTAGTTGGACGTGTATGAAAGTTAGGACCCAAACACAGAAATGTTGGAAGCACATTCAAAATGGATGTATAACAACAAAAATCAACCTTAAAAACAAAGAACAAGGCTAATCAAAATGTAGCAAAGGCAGGAGACAACATGACAAATTAAACAGAATGTATATATGTAAGGAGGGAGAGATTGGTTAATGGCAACAGGTGGGCTGATTAAAAATGAGACACAGGGGAATGAAGTGCTACAACAGGGCCAACTACAAGAACAAAACCAACAATAAGTCAAATGAATGACCAAAACTGCGAATAACTTAAGCCAAAAAATAAAGAAAACCAAATGATGTAATTCAGTACTTTTAACAAAGCTGAAGAACAAACCCAAATTAACAACAATCCCCCCGATAAGCAAAAGGAACCTGCATCCAGCATTAAAAAACTATCCAATGCAATACAGAGAAAGTTATTTTTGGCGTCACAATAGAAAAAAAAGCACATTTATTTTCCTAAGTTTAGTTCAATGTTATATTTTCTCATTTCACGTTCCTGTATGAAACCAGGTTCTGATTAAACAACAGTTTTTCAACGCTCAAAATTTGTACAAATGCACAGATTTTGTCAATAACATTAACACTTGTTGAAGTCAGGTGATACTAAAGTCTCATTTTAAATGATGATCATGTTCATTTTTGAAAAGAGCAATAAAACCCATAGTGTAATTGCAGCACAAAAGGGCAAAAAAAATAGTATTAAACTTAATTCCAGTCACTCGTTGTGGAACATGTAAGCGCACAAATAACTGGTTCAATTCGAAGTCATAAAGCTTAGACTCAATAAGTCTAAGGTGGGTTTACTTTTGTCCTGTGAGGGTTACTCTATGTGAATAAGGAATATTATTACACATGCAAAGTTTAGGACAAAATGTCTCCCAATGCTGTAGATCATAACCAAGTAGAACAAATGTTGACTGCAGTCCTTTGTCTGGTCTTATTGAGGAATGATCTTCTAATGACATCAGTAATTGTGTTTAGTCTGGTGCTGTCAGGGCATGGGTCATGGAGCAGATGCATTATTTCAGACCAAAATGAGATGAGCTGTCAGTGCCTATTTCCCACGTCACTGTCACTCTCTGTCTAATAAATTGACCTATAACATAAAAATAATAAACAAGACTGAAAAATACCCAGACACAGAATTAAATGATTTGTCAGTATTATTCTGTAGAGTTGCCAGTTTATTCAGTAAGGCAACAACAGAAACACATTTATGCAGAAGATGAGTTAGTCCTTGGTCTTAATGTGTTCTGCTCAGATAATCTCAAATAATGCCATTCTTAAAAATAGCACTGAGTGTCACATAGCTCAGCAGAGCTGTAATTGACCAAGCTCTCTGCTGTGCTGCAAAAAGAGTTCACTGAGTGCAGCAGCTAAATCTGACTCTGAATAAATGAAGACATTTTTCTAAAGACAGTAAGCGCAAGCTCTTATCACTGACTGCCTAAAATAATTGTTGCAACTCAGTCTGGGAAGCTTCATAACTGCACACAGTAGATTCATGTGAAATATAAGGAGGCGTTTTCTTTTTGTTATAAAAGTAAGTGACAACCTAAAATTGAGTCCCAGTGATGCTCTAAAAGAGCTTATTTATTGTTTATGAAGTACCGAAGCCAGCGATGCAAACAAAATGGACGTTTTGTCATGGGGCTGTGATGTGAGGACCCAAATGCAGGCAAGCAGGGGGCAAAAAACAAAACCTGTTCACTTATTTTGTTCCCAATGATATCTCAGACAGCAATCTAGACCAGAACAATATCTATTTGTCATCATAATTCTGCCAGATGCTGCAAGATTCTAAACAAACTTGAGGTTGTCAGGTAACATCAAATTAAAAATTCACACATTTCAGTGTTGAATAAATGTTGGCATTTTATTTGACAAATTTACCAAACAATGATTATCTGGGGGTACATTTTAATTTATTCAGTCTATTAAATATAGACATTTCCTGAGGATTCTAATTTTAAGTAAAAAGTCTTCCCAAGAACTTTTTTTTACAATTAAGTCATATGATTTTTAGCGTAAAAAATTGCTGAAAAATACATTTAAAACCCATTTTCCTTGCTGTGCACCTCTAAGAAGCCACGCTTAGCCTGCAGTAAAAGCTGACTTTAAAAATGTGGATGTCAGATCAAATTGACAATGTACAATGGGATATATATATATATATCCCATTGTACTCAGATCAGATCTACCACACCAGACAAGACCCAAGGTGTAGGTTGTGCAAGGAGGCCCCTGAGACAGTCCAGCACATAACAGCAGGGTGTAAGATGCTGGCAGGGAAAGCATACATGGAACGTCATAACCAAGTGGCTGTCATAGTGTACAGAAACATCTGTGCAGAATATGGACTGGAAGCCCCGAGATCAAAGTGGGGAACACCCCCAAAGGTAGTGGAGAATGACCGAGCTAAGATCCTG
>NC_051431.1:20260865-20261827 GCF_001649575.2 Kryptolebias marmoratus
CCCAGGCCTCTGGTAGAGGACCCGAGCTCAGAGGATGAAACAAAGACCACCCGCGGAGGGTGAGAAGGGATTTTTTTTTTTTTTTATATATATATATAAAAGTATTTTGTCTGGATTTGCTGAAACACTTTTTAAACAGTTACTATTGGTTTCAATTCATCAGTATCTTTGTACAACAGACAATATTTCAGGAATAACACATTTGATTTGGTCAATGAAGTGATTTGTATTTTTTGAAACTGTCAGAGATGAATAAACCTCTTGGTTGTGGAGTTATTAGTTTCAGATCTTTCTGTCCTGACCTAAGCAGCAGCAGGTGGCCTACTCTGATTGATAACTATCAGTTTTCTGCAACATAAGAATTATTCCTCACAATTATTCCTTATTGTGGCAACACTGCTACAGCTTGCTGTCCTATATGAATGAAGTCTCTGAACTAGCAAATTAGGTTTATTTTCCCTGTAACTTTATTTGTTGGATCAATGTGTTTTGTAGTCAATTGAGCTGGAATACCCAATGTCATGTAAACACACACATAAAAACAGTAAATCTGAGTGAATAAAGTATCAGCAGTACCACCTTTGTAGTAGCCATAATTTATCAATGAAGGTTTAGGCTTTATTGACCAAAGCTAAGAAAAGAAAGCCCTGCTTTGTGGAACATGCTTCGTAGTATAACCCTCTGGACAAACACCCAAAACAGGGACAACTTCTGACACATTTTATATGTATAGCTGAAAAATGTACCTACACAATGACAAAAAAAAAGAACAAATCTGCAATGGACAGCATTTTACATTATTTTAAGTAAAGAAAATTTGGGTATAAAACTTTTTAAGGGAAGAATCTGTGGGATAAGGAGAGCTTATATATATACACACACATATATATATATATATATATATATATATATATATATATATATATATATATATATATATATATATATATATATATATATAT
>NC_051431.1:20261887-20402016 GCF_001649575.2 Kryptolebias marmoratus
TATACATAGGCTTGCATTTTTCTGCTGATTCAAAAGCATTATCTCAGCAGCATGTTTTTATGCTGCTAGATAACACATGTTTTAAGAACCTAACTGTGCATCCACAGAAAAAAAAACAAGAACAAACTAATTTATCAAGTTCTGCTGAGGTGTCATGAGCAATAGGAGTACGCCTACAGAATGAGATAGGGTATCGCCTGAAAGACTGATTCATGTATCTTTTCATAGTTTGATTCCCACGCACAGGAAAATGCAGAACATAAATCCTCAAGATTACAGCAAAATGACATTTGAATGTTACGGCCTGCTGTGGTTATAAATTACCAGGCTGCGACTTGCTTTGGTAACAAAATAAAATATGCCACTTTTTCTGTTCAGTGACAAAGCCAATATGTTCTCACCGTGGTTTGCCAACGAGTCCAAGTCCCTGACTTCGTAGAACCATCACCCAGACGCAGATCTTTAGAACAACTGGGAGTTTTAAATCTGCAGTACTACAGAGTTACAGTAAGAAAGCTCAACACCATGAAGAGAGTGAGCAAAGATGACACAGTACTTTAATGAGATGTTTATTTAGAACTTTAGGTCTTTTTTTTAAAAAAAGCTTTTGGCTGACAGGCTTCAGTTCCTTCAATTCTCATTGTTTCAAAGAGTTTTTGTGTGACTGTGTGTGTGAGATACAACATTCACAACACTCTAAAATATTCATTGATGGGACCAAAAAGCTCATTCATACACATGCATATATGCAGTAAGCCGTTTTGGCTGAGTCAGTGTGTATTTTTGTATTTTTTCCATTGCTGTGACATATTTTGAGTTCACATCCTGATTCGAAACAATGTTTCATTTGTGTTTATTTTGATCTAACAGATTTGAGTAAAACAATGATACACAATAACCAATCAAAACCATTTCATTCTGTAAAGAATGAGGCGCTGATTGATTTGAAAACTGTCAGACTGAGATGGGAGACCATAAAGAGTTACTGTCTGTTTAATGACTGCTGTCAGACACAAATTACGGAGCTATTTCTGATTTGGGGAAAAATGGATTTTTTAATTGGTGGGTCCTTGAAGATGACTCAGTGTCTGTATGGTGCCAGGAGGTAGTACTTAGGCTCAGTAAATGAGCGTTGAATTATATTAATTATTCAAAAAATATACCCCATTATATTGTGACCTTCAGAGCTTTTCTTTATTGAAATGAGCAAAAGGTTTAATACAGAACTGTAAGAAAAGTCTTTCTTTTCAACCATTAAAAGCCTTACAGAACAAATAACAGTAATTTGCATCTTAAAAATTATATAGAATAATAAAAAAATTAATAATTGATATAATAATTACCTCTCAGCTACCTCACTGTCTGGTATGGAAACTGCACCATATCAGATCACATGACCTTACAGCAGTTAGTTAAACAGCTTAAAAAGACTATCGGAGTCTCTCACTGTGGATCCCTCTTATGCAAACCTTTACCCTCCTGTTATCTGAGAAGGGCTACCAAACCATCCAACCCTCACTGTCAGACTGTGAAACTGTTTTATTCCCCCAAAGCTGTTTAAATAGTCAGGGCACAGACTGACAAGTAACACGCTCAATGACTACATTTGGCAATTCAGCAAATCTTTGCGCAATTGACTGGCTCTCTCCATTTGAACATTTTACAGCATTTTTGCACGTTGCCTACACTGGATCTGAAGAAAATTGCACTGTATGTACTGAATCTCAGCTATATGACATTAAACGCCCTACTGACTTGACTTTTTGAATAACACAAACAATTTTGCCTGATTCATGTCGAACACAAGAAAATAAACTGTCTTTATATAACATGGTTTGTTTGATACTTTTTCTTAACTGTTCCTTCAGAGAAAACTAATTATTGTATGCCACCATGTTGTGTGTGTGTTTGTTTGTCTTTCTGCTGGCAAACTATCTCATTAACCACTGAACAGAATTCAATTAGACTCTGGAAAAGTAATGAATGGTTGTACATCTACAACTGATTACCTTTTGAAGTCAACCAAATTCAAGATGACTGCCACAGCTGATCAACCTTTAGAAAAAAATAGCTGAAATTTTGTGTGGTAGTAGTTGAGAGTCATCCCCAACACAGCTCTAACATATTGTCCCAGATCTGGTTTTTAAACTTTGTGATTACCTATTGGGGTCAACTGTGTCCCTTTTATGAAAATACCTTCAGACAGACAGACATACATAGATTTTCTGCCTCTCGTCTGTGGTTGGGTTGCAGAAGCAACAGGTCCAAGAGGGAAACCCAGACCTCTCTTTCCCCAGCAACACTTTCCAGCTCCTCCTGGAGAATGCCAAGGCATTCCTAGGCCAGAGAGGATACACAATCCCTCCAATGGGATAGCTCCAGGGGCTCTTCCCAGTGAAATGTGCCTGGAAAACCTCTAGAGGGAGGCATCCAGGAGGCATGTTAATCTGATTCCTGAACTGCCTCAGCTGACTCATTTTGATACGTAGCTCCAGAGCTACTCCAGGCTCCCCCCCGCAGATGATAGAGTTCCTCGCCGCATCTTTAAATCTGAGCTCAACCACCCTACAGAGGAAGCTCATTTTAAACGCTTGTATCTGGGAATTTGTTCTTTCAGTCATAAATCATACCACATGACCCCAGGTGAGGGTTGGAACATTGATGGTCCAGTAAATCAAGAGCTGGGCCCTTCAGCTCAGCTCTTTATTTACCATGATGGACCAGAGCAATGACCATATTACACGGACAAAACTCCAGCTGAAACCTTCAGAAGGTAATCAGTGGATGTACATCTACAAGTGATTAACTTTGACTTGCTTTTCTTTTAGGCATGCTTTATTTTTAATTATGTGATGATTTCAGCATCTGTCAAGCAAATTTAAACTTGCTTTAGTAGGAAGTCATTTTCTCAAATCAGTCAGTAAAATTCAATAACAAAACCACAGTTAAAATGCTCTTTCTCATCAAGTTGTTCTTTTCTATCATCTAAATTGTGTTCCCAGACAGTAACTTTTTAAATCCTCCAAAAGAAACTTTACAGGGCAGAAGATTAATTTATCTCACTGCAGTTTCACTTTTATCAAGGGGTTGCTGTTCAAAAATACCTTTGATTTTTCAGCATGAAAAAAAAAAAACTTGTGACATGTCATTAAGCAGCCATCAGGCGTGAATAGCCATCTGGAATTAGCAACAAGTAGGTAATTAGTGCTGAAGTAACAGGAACCTTTCCCGCTGATGGTGAAAAAAAAGTTGCTCTGTGCCTCAGCATCTTTAAAAAAAAATGCTTATATAAAACGAAGTGCAGTTTTAAAAAAAGGTATTGAAACCTGGGTTTGCTGTCAAAACACTCATCCATGAAACTATAAACTGGAGCTGTGGAAGGCTTATTGTTCGCTCCTTCGTGGGGAGCCTATCAGGGCAGTATTTTGGAAGTTCAAATGATTTTAAATCGAGCTGAAGCACTAAAATCACCACAGATGCCTCTTCTACAGCTTATAGCCGAGCACTTCAAAGCCATTCTGCTCCTCAGCCAGAGAAAACATTAGTCTGACCTGCCATGGTGAATAATTAGACTAAGGGAGACTTTTTTTAAACAAATTACACAAGTCTTAGGTTCCGTTCGGATGACAAATCTGACGGTTTGTGGTGTCAGCCTTTAAAGAGGTCATTTTAATTACAAAGAGGGAGCATCTCCTCGAATCAGTGGAAAAATCATTTCCTTTGCATCCAGAGAGAACGAAATTAGGAAATTTATCATGTTTCCCATAAAAGCTGTCGACTACATTGTAAACTCCAATTATGGCCCACTGCATGAACATAATTTGCTCACACACATCTGTCAGAGACATAAATCCCCTCTGGGACAAGCCGAGAACGAGAGGATGGCTTCCCTTTGATCTGCAGCGAAGCAAAGTTATCCCCTGCAGCTAAAGACATGCCGTAGATTTATTGTGATTATATTTCTCTTTTTGGGAAAAAAAAATAAATACTAAAAAGATTTAATTTTAATGATAAAATGTTTTTCTTTCCCTGTTTTGGTTGATTTTTTAAGTAGTAGTTGTCACTATTGCTTGCATGTCTGTCTATCCCAAATGCTTTAGCAAGCAGCTTTTCAATAAATTCTGCAGTGAAAGCATCACAGTGCTGAAAAATGCACAGCAAATATGCAGCAGAGAAGAAAAAGTCAATATTGTTGCATTAAGTTAGAGGTTTTAGAGTTGTTTTTTTCCTTCCTTTCATTTTTTTATTTTTTACTTTATATCAATATATTTATGAAAAATTACAAATTCAGCCCACGTTTTACTGTTGCCTGACAAGAATGAAAGCACTTTCTGGGGTTTCAGTGATCGCTTCATCAACTCAAGAACCCACGGCAGCCGTGTTCGTCACAATAACGAAGCTGATGATGTCATCTTTGTCAAAACTGCCTGTCCTAATCAAGAAAAGCGGAATTATTTACACACGTTTAGGCAATGACCAAATGTGTATGGCTGAGGAACATTCAGTCTCATTCACTTTTACAGTGAAATAAATAAGATATACAAATTTAACTACTTATGCAACTCACAGACCCAGCTCCATGTTTGTTTTAAAAGCCCAACCAACTGTTCTGAGAGTAGAAAATGATGCTCGGATCAAAAGAGCCAAAAGAAAAATTCCAAAAACCTACAAAACTCTGCAAAAGACTCAGTCATACTGTTTTATTAAAACAGCCTAATGAACGGGGAACATACTCTGGTGCAGATGATACATTAATAGCAAATGTGTTGTAAATGCAAATGTTTAAATGTATTAGGTTTATTTAGCAGATAAGCGTAATCAGGCTTGGGGAATTTTCACGAATTAACTTTCTGGGCTACCAAGTTAAACAGGTGCAACGTTTACCCTGGTAGTTAAACTTTTAAAAAAATAAGAACTAATGAAAGGTATTTATGAGAGAGAATAAAAGCTTCTCGTACAAAAGGAGTCTAAAAATTTTATTAAAATATATTAAAATTTTAAAAATTGGCAAGGTACATGCAGTTACTCTCAATATAAAACAAAAGTATGAAACAAAAAAGTAAAAAGATGGATTTTGGTTCATTACTCTGAAGAGCATCACTTGTCTACAAGTCATAACAGTCAAAGTATCAGGATAAATTAAGCTTTTCATGTCTGGAAATGTTAAGGGGACAACACTGAGTTCTACAGGAGAACATTAAAAAACATCTGATCTTTCAAAATCATGAAAAGCAAAAAAGAAGAAAACGATAAAAATGTGGATGTGATCACAAAAATACTATCTTATCTGGGTAATTCCAATTTTAATATATTTTTATGTAAGCCTAGTGGATGTTTATTATTTTAAAATCTAGATTTTTATAAACATACAATATTGAGCAAAGGTTTTAAATCACCTAAGTTCAAATGTAAAACTTTGAAAGACCTCCAGAGATTCTTGAGAACAGCTGATCAAAGCCACTTAAAAATTTCACAAGAAATTCTGGCCACTTGGACATTAAGAATTACTCAACACTTTTGCACAGTGCTGTATATTTGTGTACTACTAGTAAAAGTTTGAATTTATGTACAGGCATGATGCAATACATCCCTTAATCAACTGTGGGTATTTAAAGAAGTCAAGTTTGTTCACAGCCAGAAACCGTGTATTGGAATGTCACACGATCACCCACCTTTTATGGCAGCTGGCGTTTAGAAAAAGGTTTGCATGACAATAATTAAATAAAGCTAAAGGGTGCTGCCATTTTTATGGTACCTATTCTATTAGGGTTTTAAATCCGTCTTCCATCCTTTAAAATTTACAGGTAAAGTTTTAATGGGCTTGGTTGAGCCAGACAAAATAAATCTTTAAACTGAGAAATTATCAAAACTTTGAATCATAGTGTAAATGAACAATGAACAATAGTTGGGCTTTGGGTACAATTGCATCAACATTGCAATAGTATCATTACATTATTAGGTTTTGCATGCATACAGTATTAATGTTTTGGATACCAGAAAGTCACTGCAAAATAAAGTTAAACTGTATTTTATTAACATTTAGTTCATTACCCCCAGTAGCTTAAACTATGCCATCACAATGATTTTTCCAGCCTAGTTTGTGTTTAAAATGTGACAAATGTGACAGTCTAGTGCCTGTTTCAGCTGTCTTCAAATCTGAGTTCAACAGTGTGTGTTAATTTAGTCTTTATCTCAGCTCATAAAAATACACACACCATCACACATGCCTTTGACTTTACAGTATGCCCGTGCCTTATCTCTGCATTTCTCTAATGACTTCAGGATGTGACACAGATGAGTCAATATGTCAGACAAGATGTTATTGGTTCTCACTTTGTGAAGTGTCCAAACTGCAAGTGGTAAATGGTCTGTACTTATAGTGTCTTTTTAGCCAAACAGGCTGCTCAAAGCTCTTTACAACACAATCTGTGCCCACATTTACGCATCAGCACACATTCATGCAGCACTCTTACTGTATCTCTACAAAACTAATTTGAATAAATCATTCTATAGTCTAATCAAAGCTTTAGATTGCATTCATACACCGATGGGGCACATCAGAGGCAATTAGGAGTTCAGTGTCTTGCCAGGGACACTTCAACATGTGTCATACTGGTGGAATTGAACCTCCAACTATGGAGGACAACTGCTCTAACCACTGAGCCACTGCTGCCCCCTAAATGCACATCGACAAGGATTACTAAATCATGCTGTTGTTCATTAATGACACTTTTCTTCTACTTGCTTTCTTGTTTGTATTAAAAAATGATTTACATTCATGCATGTTGTTGTTTTGTGAAATCAGAGATTTACTACAGCCGTTTTAAACCTCATAGCAACAGCAGCTCTTTTTAGTATTATTACAGTCCAGCAAAAAATCCAAATGGCAACTTCAAAAAAAATATTAACAGTAATAGAGAGGCAAACGTTGTTGAGTTCATAACACTGGAAGAAAAAAACAAGAATACAAGTTGGGATGACAAAAAACCTTCTGCACTTTCAGTAATTGAAGAGAATGCCGTCAGTGTTAGTTCAGAGTCATTTGATATAAAGATAACTGCAGTGCTGACATTTGGTTCACATGGATCCTGATGATCCAATATTTAAGAGGTCTGGGAGATGCAGCTTTAGAAAACTAGAGGAACAATTGTGACTCAAAAATCCTTAGAGAAAGACGATCGATTTCATTACACACTGGTTGAGTTTTCATCAGCTTTACTTAATTGCCATCATCAGAATCTATCTTCCCAAGCTAAAAAGATCTGTTTGTGGCCAAGGCACAGTTTATTCTAATTAGTAAGCATCACAATCTGAATCTACATGTGGCCTCAGAATAAGTGGTACCACCGGAAGAGGCCAATACTGCTTATAGCTTGAGTTACAACCAAAACTAAAGATGGTCTCTTCACAAAAGAGGAGGCAATGAGCTGAAGCTTTTTTTTTGTCTGATTGAATATTGTAAAGTATTGTTTTCCAAACTGTCTTCACTTATTTAGAGGTGGGCTTGATTAAAAGTGAGTGGGCCACAAAACTTAACCTTGTCAGGTTGGGAAGAGAAGGAGGTGAACCCAGAGCACAGACTCATGGCAAGTACTTTAGGAACTAATTTACCGCATTAAGAATAAAAGAACAAAACAAAGGCTGGCATGGCAGCGAAACTAAACATAACAAAAGCCATGGAAACACAAGCAGAAACGAGGGACAAACCAAGAGACAACAAGACAGCGCATGAAGCAACAATGAACCAGCAGTGAGTGGAGGAAATGACCGGGTTTAAAAACAGAGGGGAAGTGGGCACAGGTGAGATGATTACAACTAGGATCAGGTGGCAGGAAAACAAGAGACTGACTGAGGAGAAGTGAATGATGACACGAAACAAAGACACAAGGAACAAGAACTGAACTAAGATGAGGCTAAACACAGGAACCAAATAACAGAAAAAAAGAAACCATAAACTCAATACAACAACAAACTCAAAACCACCCAGATCCTGACAAACCTAGTTTTTAAAATCTGTGTGTGTGTGTGTTTGGGGTGGGGGGTTGTTTGTTATTACAGTTGTCAAAGGACCAATACCTGAGTTCTAAAATCAAATTAGTACTGTAGTACTTTTTGTTAAATCTTGAGCATGATAAAGGTATATTCTTTTTGTACTGACATGATAAAGTTTAGTCTTTGGGTTAACCACCAAAAGAAAGACAGTACGCATCTCAACTCTATTTTACTGTGCAAACTGGAAAATGACTGTGAAAAAATAAAAAGTGAAATTATATGTGATCTGTATATTTTTTTGGTGGTAAACAAACATAACGGCTGAGCTGAACTCATTTGAACATGACTGTAACTCGTGTATTTTTCCAAGAAAAAAAAAAGGAAGCCAATTACTGTTGTTAAATTGTCTCCTGGCTAGAGTTTAGAGGGAGCTGAAGACTGCTGTACACAGAAATATAACATCCTCCTCTGTGATCCAAGCATCCTGATGACAGTTGCTAATTATTGCTTGTGCTGTGCCCACCCGCTGCTTTTTGTTTTTCAGTCATCTTCTCTCTGGTGAGATGGGCAGGAAGTTACTTTTTCTTCTAGTTGCTATTTAATTTCCCCGAAGTAAAGGAGTAAAGTGGTTTCCTTGCTTTACAACTGTCCTTGTATGTTTTAAGTTGTGCTTTGTTAGATGATATTGAACACACAGAGGATGGATTATGCTGTGTATTTGTGATGCTGATCATCTGGTTGCCTGTATTGCTGAAAGATTTGTGAAGTACACTTGTCTAACTCTGAAATTCCATTATACATAATTAAGTTATATAAACAAATACTTGTTGCAGTTATTCATCATCAGAACTAAAGTTTAAGATATTTTTTTTCCATTTGTCTACTTGTGACCCTCCATTTCTTCTCACATCCAGTGGAAAGTTTCTTTCAAAACTATCAAATAAAATAAATAAAAAAATCTGCAAATAAAGACACATGAATGCATCAATTGCTTTTAAAGCAACCACTCAGTTTTGAAGTGGTGTTTCCATGAAAAGGTTATAAATAGTGAATATCTTATCTGTTTTAAATAGCTTCTTAAATGACCTTAAACTGACTTAACTTAAAAGTTTAAAGAAAGAGAGTTTAATTCTGTACTGACTAGCTGCAGGCTAGTGCGTACAAGACCAAAACCAATGTGGATTGCTACCATCTAAAAAAAAAAAGCTTCAAGTTTGAATGTTTGATGGAAGTTTTTGTGCTATTCTTTTAATCATTTAAAAAGAAACCTATGGTTTCTTGTAGCACAGTCAGAGGCAGCAATAGCCAGCTGTAGCACTTTCAGCACAGCCTGGAGCACTTCCAGCAAGAATGTCATCATAACTCTGCCAAAATAGCCATTTAAATCTGTGCATGAATCTCTGTGGACTATAGAAGTTGTTTTAAGACACCAGCAGTTAACTTTGGTTTTGGTGTCACTCAAACTAGCCTTTAGCTTGTGAGTCCAGTCAGAATGAAACTATTTTTTTTTTAAAAAAACAAGCTTGTTCAAAGAGCTCTCTACAACAGGTGAGATATTAATCATTGATAACCTTTTCACAGAACGCTACTTCAAAAGATTTGAACTATCCCTTTAATATCACACTGTCAAAGTTGCTCAAAAACACATAATGCACAAATCAAAATGATGAAACTGCTTTATTTCCAAAGCAAACAAGAACAGAAAAATAGAGAACAAAATCTATAAAGTCAATCAAACTTATGTATTTTAAAATTACAACTGGCTTTGAAACAAAAACAGTTAATGTGTAAAAAAAACAATCACGCAAAAGGTCATAATTCAGAGTGTCAAAGGAGCCGACGCTGATTAAATAACCGACTAAACAAAACTCGACAGCTAACAAACCCCTGGCTTATAATAACACCCGGTAATACCTCTGAAACCTGCCAACAATGCGAACCCACCTCGTGTGTGATTTTTGTTAGGGAGCAAGCAGGTGCTAAGCATTGAGGAATGTTAATAAAGAACTTCAACACGGATCACAGAATTAGATTTGACAGAATTTACACACAGAACAGATTGTATGTTTTCCAAATGGCGCATTGTGTTAGGATTACAGTATCCAGCAGTTCAGCAAAGGGTTTAGAAAGAAAGGCCGAAAGAATTAAGAATAATTAAGTGACTATCAGTGTAAACAGTGTAGTTCATAGTAAGAAGACCATAGCATTTAGGATGAATGAAAGAAAGACACTGTCTTGCACTGAGTGCAAGACAGTTCTTACAAGCTTATGCCAAGGCAAAAATTAGTGTCTTTTAAAACTTTTAGGTTACGCCCTTATTTGTTAGCCCTTTTAAAATCTAAATTTTAAAAAGTTTTTCTAAGCATATTTGATTGCTAAATGAAAGGAAGAAGAATCACAACATCAATTCTCATTCCCATGTACCTGAAGTCATGCCACATTTATTGTAATGTTTGTTTGACAGGCTGTGGTCCAACGGGCTGACTGCATGACACCACTGCAAACATTTGCTTTCCTTCCGACCTCAATCGGTGCTGTCAGTCACCTCCTTTAGATTCTCACAGATCAGTCAGTTATGGTGAAATTAGTTTAATGACAGAGCTGCGCTGCCTACAGATCAGCTGCCTTGTGGCATTGTTGACGTCAGGAAGCCTCGGTGTGTTTAACGGTGTCATTAAATGTATGGCTCATGATGTGTGTGTCAGTGTGTGGGTGCAAGCTGAGCAGGAGACTGATGGAGGGAATCCAGCATTAAATTTTATTCTCAGTGGGGTCAATCAAAAAAAAAAAAAAAAAAAAACACATGTAACTGACAGTGACAAAAACATGTTTTTACAGACATTTTTACAAGGAGGAAATGACATTTGGACTTCCCTGACTGAATCTGTCTTAAACTGTTATCTTTCTATAAAGTTTTAAAGTGTGTGAGGTCCTTGAATTAATGTGATTAAATAGAGTTTGTCATCCAGGTCACCATGTTTGATAAATATTTAATTAGCTGAAAGTCCGGGATTTCCAGCAGCATCACCTTTTTCTCCACTTTAACATGTTTTAGTGTATAACAGTAGTTCACTGAGATTCAGTGTACAGTACTTCAGATTGTAAATTATTTATTTTGTTTTATTTACAGTATAAGTACTCCATGATCACTAAATCCCACATTAATTTCAATCTTTGACCACGTTTTGCAGGAGTTGTTGAATTTTTAAATAGTTGTGAGCATTTACTACTTTGTCATGCATTTTATTATGACATTTTCAATATTTCTTTTTATTTGTTGCTAGATAATGTCCATTTTACAAATTGAAGGTGCTTTTACACAATTAAAATGGTTGTTTGTTTTTTTTCTAGCTTTTATCCAGCATTTGTGATTCACTTTGGTAATGTTAATAATTGCCCTTTAGCCACTTTCTAGGCCTAAATTACTTTCCAATCACTATCTAATCAGGAATTTACCTCTCCACCAAACATTCAGCTGACACAGAGGTTCTACACACCTCTAACTCTTGAAGATGCACTTATTGACAGTGCCTCTGACATCACAATCACGTCTGCTACTCTGTTCAAAAACTTGTATCACGCTGTGAACTGTGCGAACAAAAGACTGAAATCAGAAACTTGTGCACCAATAAACACAACTCTATCTTCAGTAACATGAATACAGATCATCTGTGACTCAATGACCCAAGTACATCCAGCGTACATCCTGACCTTGACTTCATTCTTCTTCTTATTGGTAAAGATCTCCTTGATAGAGTTGCACCATTACTCTGTTTCAGACTCTGAAAATGTGGGCACAGGTACGAGAACCCACTGCCAATTTCTTTGTCAGAAACCAGAGAAACATTCTTGTCCAAAGACAAAAACCTTTCCTTGGATGGCTGTTCACAGCAGCCACAACCCAATTTAGGCTTTTCTGCTGTTAGCTCAGTCTACATCAAACGCTATGTGGGAAAGCTACAACGAGATCTCCCTGAAATTCAGTGAAACACCTATTACTCTGTGCGATGAAAAAAAACAAAACAAAGAAAAAATACATCCGTGATAAATTCCGGTCATCTAATGAGGTGCTGTAATTCTGATTAGATTAAATTCTCGTTAATTTCTGAGCATTTAACTCACAGATTCAAGACCTCAAGTTTAGCATCAGAGTAGCTAACTGAATACTAAATAAATCCAATTTTGTTTGAAATACAATAATACGACTGAGGTGAAGATAAGTATCATGTTTGCTTAAAAAACTTACTAAGCTGTCAAAAAAGACGAGCTGTAAGGTCCTTCTGGACCACAGATGGTCCAGTTTTGATCTGAGATCTCTTACATAGCCACTCCTGATCAGACAAATCTGATGGTACTTAAAAGCTAATAAAAGCTTAAAAACAACAACTATCCGAATCCACAATTATATTATTACACCTAAATAACTTGTGTGATCCTAAAGCTAAAACATTAGCTTAGCTATGGCTAAAACTTCCTTCCTCTGCCCCTGCTGAGTCAATATCCTGGTGCTCCTGCTTTAACGTGAGCTTAATGTGTGGTAAATTGAAGAAAGGATGTCACCCTTCCTTATCCTCATCCCTCTGCTACATATTTTTTTATTAGTAAATTAAAATACCACAGAAAAGATATACAGTAAAGTTACAGTGGACTTACACTCTATTTCAAAATAAGTTTGACTTGGATTTACAGTTTTATAACTCCTGCCTGTAAATTAACAGATAAAGTGAAGGTTGATGAATTGAAACAGCGTCCATAGGGCTTTGAAATGAAAAAAAAAAAACAACAACAAAACAAAACTTCAGTAAATAAAAGAGAAATTGCTTTTGTGACACTTCTCTACAGAAACTGCTATAGCAAGGACTGATGAAGTTGTGACAAAAAGTAACACTGAAGATGAAGTATTTATTATCCCTGCATCTCGTGATCCAAGCTGGACCCATGAGCCAATCGGCTTCTTGGAACTCCTCGTGGATAGAAAGTGCACACTCACAGACCCACATGGTGACTAAAGCAGAGAGATCCAGTAATCGGAATGCAACCAGGCCCCGATGCATCCAAATTCACAAGTATGAAGATATGACGTAATGATCATTCACAAAAGCAATAGATTGGCCTTCCACAAATAGGAGAGATAGTAGAAAACAGCTGCCTTGAGTCAAGACAACAAAGCTAAAGCAGTCGAATATCATCTGAAGTCAAAGTCTTGTCATCACATGCTGGATTAAAAGGTAGTTCAAATACTGTGAAATTAGGTTGTGTGGACAGGTTGTGGGCAACTAATATCTCACCTGTTGTCCCTCTTTGGATGACCTCAGTTTGGAGAAAAAGAGTTTTTCTTTCTGACTGGTTTGGTGATCTAATGACTGTCAGTGCCACGACCAAAGTAGATTGCTTACATCTTCAACTACAATTTAAAAATTTATATTGGTTCATGTGAATATTATTTTCTAATTTTTACATCACCATCAATTTTGCAGTACACAATTATTTTGTTTAGCTCTATGGTTATTTGCAAACTCAAATAGTTGCAGTAGCAGGCATTTTTTGTCACATTTTCAAATTGGAGTAATTTTAACATAGTAGCAATTTACTTCCGTCTTGGGTCCACTCAGACTAGTCATTTCCTTGTCAGTCCAGTCAAAATTAAACTTAAATCTCTCCAAACTGAGGTTGTTCAAAGGGTCATCTACAGCAGGTATGATATTGATTGTTCGTAACATTTCCACAGAATCCAACTTAAAAAGCCTAAATCTGTCAGTTATCAGCAACATTAATGCACCAGAAACTGTATTTTCTGACAAATCCCACCCACACAACCTCACTGACACTTTGAACGGAGTGAGCTGCTGAAATGATAACATCTCAGGCTGTCAGCCTAATTAGTTTAGTCAAATAGGTGGTTTGCTGTCAAGGAAGTTTGGAATTTAAAAGCAGGAAAAAACAACAAACTGGACTCTTTTGGGTTTTTACCACCCCCTAAAGCTGTACTTCCTACTCATTGCTGAGCTGTTCAGTAATGTCATAATGTTTTGTAGATATTCTAAAATAACATCAAGCTGCACTGTTACAACTATAATCCAAAATATGGCCAAACAGTGCAAAAACTATTTAGAGCAGATGGACTGTGTGTAAAATAGAAATAAAAGGGGAGCTGAGTGAATTATTACAGAGAGAGTTGTCTTACTTGGCCATTGTTACTGATACAAACTTCCCCACATTCAAAAATCTAATTTCTTCACAAGATATTACAGAGACTGCCATCTATTTTTCAAAGGAAACTGAACAATACATTCCCAACAGTGTTGGCTGCTTAAGAAAAGCCCCAACATTGTGTTGAACGTATTGGTTTTGTAAGAAAGGCTGGCGAATAGCCAACAAGTAAGTCAGTCTGATGTTAATCCTGAAGTTCAGAGACTTCCAAAATGTTGGTAAGATCAAAATAACCGAGTTTGTTGCGTAGTTTGTTTGCTATTTATTGCTCACCACCATCAAAGGCAGGTGAACATGTAATTGCGTATCTGTGTGTGTATTTGTCTGTTAGTGAAAAATATCATCAACCAGAGGACGGAATTTGATGACACTTTAAGAAGGTGATTATTGGATGTACATCTGCAGCTGATCAACTTTTTGAGTCAACATAATTCAAGATGGCTACCACAGCTAGTCAGCTTGGCAAACACAAAAATGGTTATAACTCCGCCAATTTTACTGATATAGAGCTAAGCTTTGTTGCAGAAGTAGCTGAGAGTTACTTTAGGTGCTGTCAGATTCCAAAAGGTTTTTGTAAAAATTTTGACATGCAAAGTGGCAAGCAAAATGCATTGCAACATTTTAAATGTATAACAACATATGGATTTGTACTTTCATTGAGTTTTGCTATCTGAAATCAGTGCACATGCAATTGTTTATGGCATTACTTTAGTCCTCCAGACTACAATCTTCAGTCATAGTTACCAAAACTTTGCAATCCAAAAAAGAAAAGCACCACATTTATTGTTTTTCTATATGCCAAACCACCCAGATCACCAAGTCTCCAAGTCCAAGCTCCAGAGCAAAAGTGCTAATGCTGACAAACCATTCCACACATGCTGCGTATCACAGGCCACCGTACACAACAGAACACCTGCTTCTGCTGCCGTTTGTGGCTCCGTGATTTGTACGGCTGCCACAGCTGGTCGAAGCACAGAGAGCAGCAACATCAGCTCCATCTATCAAGGGATGCTGAGGTAAAAAAAAAGAAGTGCAGGTGGTTGCAGACTTGGAGGAGCAAAGAAAAAAGTGCTGTTACCTAACCGAGCCTCATTCTGGACCTCAGGCTACCCTGACACACTGTCAGCGATGCGAAAACCCATCTGTAAGACACACAACTGATCAAAGAGTTCCACCAACTGCACCCTGCTCCGCGATCTCCCTCTAACTAACGCTGATGTGGTGGGGACCGAGCCTGTGAGCTGACATTTCAGTCACACTTGCATGCACATTGAGTTGTTAGTTTTTTTGCACATTCGTTCAAGCACATTCACAACAATCAGTGCAGCAGGATGCATGTATGAGCATGCAGCTGATCTGCTGAAAATAATGATTACGTTACCTCAGTGAGTGAACGGAGGGCTGGTTGTTGGGCGAGAGTCAAAGATCATTCCGCTCGAGCCATCTGTCAAGCAGTTTTGGGGTAGGAAAGGAGGCAGGAGTCCCTCTCCCTCCCTCCTGTGTTACCTGCTTAGCTTCAAAACAAAAGTCTCGTGGTAGATCAGAGCACTCCACAAGCAGGGGGAATCCTCTCTCAGCCTTAAAGCCAATGTGAAGCAGTTTAAATCCCCAATGAGAAGATGGAAAGGCACGCCTCCTCTATTTCGTGGAGAACAGCGACTTGCTCCTGCACTATCAAGCAGCTGCACAAAAGCAAAGCCCCTCTCTCCGAGTGTTTCTTCTGTCTCCTTCTCTGCTCCCCCCACCCACCACCACCCCACTCTCTCCCCTTTCCTGATCTTGCTCCACTTGTACACTCACTCCCTCCCTCACTCTGGTGTGCCAATCTTTCCTCACCAAGGCTCAGACTCACACAAACACTGTACTAAGCAGAAAAAAACATGCAAATAGCACAGATAAATAAACATATTCACAGGAAAAAAACAACAACAAAAAATCCCCTTCAGCTCCTACACACAGTAGAACGGCTCTGGCTTCCTTTCACTGTTGCAGGGTAATAAAAAAACTGTTTTGGCATGAATTTGTTTTCATTGTTGTGATGCGGATGTGAAACATATTTCTCTACAGAGAAGGACACTTTCAAATTGAAGGAATATGTTCTGAAATAATTGTAGCTGAATAGAAGAGACCACTGATGGGATGTAAGAACTATCTTGACAGTCTTTCAGAATTTGTTGATTTGACTTGCCAATTTTCCACTGATCAGACAAAGATACCTTACATTACATGTGTGTGTGTGTGTGTGTATATACAGTGTAAAGCTATCCTAAGAGTAATCACATGCTCTTTAGAGATGTTCTATTTTAAGCCTCCCTTTGTAATGCACAACAGCAGAAAGAGGACAGCGAGGCGCTATTATGAAAATCTCCCTTAAATCTGCCCCCCACCGCTACCCCCTTCTACAGCATCATCACTGCCACCACCTCCCTCTCCGGCACGCTCTCTCCCTTCACGCTGAAAATCTCCACACTTTAAGGACAGCAGCAGGAGGGACAGAGCTGTCTAGGAGATATAAATAGTGCGGCAGTGTCCTGACCCGTTGATGCCACAGAGAAGTGAAGTCCAGCAGCCAACATAATGTCAGGTAGTTAAAAACAAGAAGTTACACAATAACAGCATGATTGAAGCATGGTCCAGTCCTTCAGTAATATGTTGAACTTGTGCATCAAAAAGGTCTCATATAAAGAATCAGATCTGTTGAAATTTAATAAGGGCCATCCATGGACACGGAAGATGTTTCCACGTCATAAAGCACAAAAAAGTAATGGTGTGTAAACCCACCCACATAACGGTGTGATTTCTTTTCCCCAAGAGTCAAAACAGCAGCAAGAATTTATACTATATACAGCAGCTTAGCTCAAACTGTTCACAGTTTGCTCTAATATGAAAGTCAGCTCCTCACACAGCTAATGACAGAAAAGAAAAAAAATCCTTCACCTTAAAGGGATAGTCCAGTCATTTTAAAAGCGATGTTCTGATAGTTACCAATAGTTAGTACCTTATCAGTGCCTTTCTATTCCTTTAAATCACATGAAATGTCATTGTGCAGTGGTTAATACATAAAAAACACAATCATAACTTTGAAAAATACATTGTTTTATTAGATAAAATTAAACAGTTGATTAACAACAGTTGGGAGATTTCTCCTAAATATACAGAAGAGGCAGCATCAAAGCAGGAATAGTTTTGTTGATTTATGTCAAACTACTAATGTAGTTTTGAGAAAAAGATCACTAGAATGGAAAGCAGGTTTTCATTGAGAAAGGCTTAATTAATAGTTTTTGGACACTCATAACACTTGTCAGGTATTATGTTACACATTTATTGACTATATCTAATAAAACAAGTAAAAAAAAAAATTTTTTAAAGTCTTACCTTTTAAAACCTTGACTGAGCAAAACTTAAAATTCAATAACCACTTTGCTCACTAATAATTAGCATAAATTAGAAGGTAATTAGAAAGAAAACTACTAAATAATAGTCCTAATTAATTTATGAAGACTAATAAGGAGTTAATATCCTTCTAATAAGCATAATATATGCAGCCAGTTAATGGCTAATCTGTGTCTGTTATATTTACGTCATTGTTTTTATTCCAATTCTGCTAATCAACATGCAGCTCATTTATTATTATTATTACCTGCCATCACGAATAGCCACAGTCTTGTAACTGCTTGTATGTATGTGTATGCGTGAGTGTGTGTATCAACAAAAACAAAAAAGGCTATAATGCAGTCTATTTTTTATATATTTATTTATTTTTTTACAGATATTGAGCTACATTTTGGTGTGGTAGTAGTTTGGAGTCATTCCCAGCACAGTCTGAGCACTAACAGATCACACAAGATTTTGTTCAAATGTTTGGCATTCTTCAAGACCTGCTACTTTCATTTTAATTAGTTATTATAGAACTAATTTGTGTTGCTATTTGCATTTCCATTCTGGCTGGGTACATAAGGCAGGATAACTAAACCATCTTGTTGTGCAGCCACTGTGCTGTACGAAGCCCGTGTGCAGTTTCAGTTGCTATAGAGTCTGACAGTGAAAATGTGTTTTTCCTTCATCTTGGGTGTAAACAAGTAAGTGCAAATCATTAAAGTGACTTGGAGATACATTTACTCAGACTCCTCATGAGACATGAAAAGAGGCATGATGGGAACGAAGAATTTGTGAGCGTCGTCAAAGATGGATTTTATTGTGACCCTGAACATGTCAACAAGACCTTTTGTGTAGGTGTGGATAATACTGTGCTTCATTTTTTCAATCATGTGACCAATTAGAGATCAAGGTTTTTATGAAGCAAAACAAAATAGACCTGCGTATGTTTTACAGTTTCCTGTACCTGAGCTGCTTTTGTAATCATTAAGTACAGAGTAAAGAAACTAATTGATGCTACATAATGCACATTGTTGCTCTGGTATACAAATCCTAAAAATGTATTTGATGCTGACAAACAGAGCTTGCAGGTAAAAAAATAAATTTATATATCACAGATGCCTCACTAAAAAGAAATTTTGGGCTTTTTTTTGAGCAAGTTCAAACTACAGGGTTTACCCCAGAAAAGAGGCTAAGCCTGGTGGTAGGTGGCCGTTCACTGGCCGACCGTGATTTAGTAAAAAAAAAAATTAAAGTTGACAGGAAAGTTGAAAATATGGCTATTTATTATGTGATTATATGATATATATATATTAAGTGGTAGCAAAAGCCTGGCAGCCCGCCAGGCCTATAATACACTGGGGGAAACCCTGAACTAGATAGTTTTCCAGTTTTCCATAACTTTTTTCCAGTTATGATTTCCATGATAAATTTATGCAAACTTGTGTCACAGTACGGTTCCTGTGAAGTCAGACTGACTGGTGCTTTTAAATCTCTTCCTGATACACATTCACAAGTCAGCTGTTAGATTTCTTATGCATCATTTTTCCAGCAGAACATATTCATTTCAGGCCCACTTTTGAAACAAACACGTTACAGTACTGTGTCAACCTGACTACGTAATCAGAAAATAAATGCCAGTTCAAAGCCCAGATAAAAATTTTAACATATCATCTGCTTCACCAGTGAGACAAATTGTAATTGCATTGTTAAAGTTTTTTAAAATTAATGTTTGTTTGTATTGTCTTTGGTTTTGTTCCTAATAAAAGTTGTAGTTGTTTGGTTTTTTTTAAACTCCACCATCTCATTTTTATCTTATTGCAAAACTATCTTTGGAATTGTGGTTACATTTGAATCATCAGAACCTAGTGTGGCTGCTGGTAAAAACATACCGTCTTTGACTTTTAAAATGAAAACTGTAGGTTAAAAAAAGCACAAATTATTGGAGAAACGGTGAGATCTCAAAGAATATGGTGTGTTGTTAAATTTATGGAGTGAGACTGAATCACCCCCGGCTGTAACTGTACGCACACCAGTAGCAGCTGTTTTCTTCACTGCGTAACAGGCATTTTTAGTCCATACAAAATGAGTTTGCATGATGGACTAAAAAACAGACTGCTACTTCTCAAATGTTTAAAATTGATCCAGAAATGTTTGCATTTCTTAATTTCATCTTTCATTTGATACATTTGGTGTATCCGAGACAGTGCAGGTATTTCTGTTCAAAGCAAAGCTGCCCTAAAGCGAAATTGAACCTCATTAAAAGTTTTTCCTTTTTTACATTAAACCTACACCCACCTTTGCAGATTTTTCTCTCTGGGTTACAATTGGCCCATCTGAGCAGTTTTATGATTGTGAAATGTCTTAAAGGTTGCATTGTATATTGTGTTGGTTCAGTAAATTCAAGTTCTCTTAAATTGTTGCTTGGAGAAATCACAGATTTGATCATAATGTAGTTCAGGTTACATTTGGCAGCATGGTGGCCCCGGATTGAGCCTGGGGTCTTTCTGTGCGTTTGCATGTTCTTCTTGTGTTTGCGTGGGTTTTTTTCTCTGGACACTCCAGTTTACTCCCACAGTCCAAAAACATGCACGATTAGGCTGCCTTCAGGCCCAGGCCTCCCTTGAAAAAGAGATCTGTAATCTCAATGGGATTTGCCTGGGTAAATAAAGGTTAAAACATTTCATGTTCATATTTTGTATTCATTGATATAGAAGACTTTGTGTTGCAAGATACACTTGAATTTTGGATGAATTCCTACTTTTTATGTGTGAGAGATGAGTTATATTCTGGACAGGTCATCACAAAAATTAGGATATGCTCTGAAAATATTGATTATGAAGAACTGGTTCTCTTTCATGTACAGTATTCTGAATACATTTTAAATTCTATAGCTGCAGCTCAGAGGGAATAGCAGTTTGGGAGCTAGCCGAATTTATCTATTAACCACATAAACTGTGCTTTAAGCAGATTTAGCTGCTGTAAGTCGGAGGCTTTCATTCTCAGCTGGAAGTATCTCAGTGTCTTGTTCACAACTGATAAGGTGGAATGAAGAAGTGGATGCACAGAATGGGGTCTTCTCTGTATTAAAGAGGGTGTTGCTCTGGTCTGTAGTGGTAAAGAAAAAGCTGGGCAGAAATGCAAACTGGTTCATCTACTTTCCAAATCTCCCCTACCATCATGAGATATGGATCACGACTGAAAGAATAAAAACACGAGCTTCCTCCGGAGGGTGGCTAGGCTCAGCCTTAGAGACAAGGTGAGGAGCTCCATCATTGGAGTTGAGGAGGTTTGAACATCTGATTAGGATACTTTGGAGATTTGTTGGGCGCATCTCATCACAAGGACATCTCAAGGCAGACCAAGAACTCATTGGAGGGATTATATATCCTCTCTGGCCAGGGCAAGATTTGTAATTTAATATGCTGGGTAGCGGAATGTATGGACTTCCCTCATAGAACTGTTGCCTCCTTTGACCTAGCTTGGACAAGTGGACGTTTTCAAAGTCAGAACTTTTTGGATGTCTTGGTAAAAATTTAAACACTGAGAACTGTGATCAGAATGACTGTACTCATTTAAGGCCTCTAAGATTGTGATAAAAATTCAGACAGTTTATGAGTTAAATTGTTCTCCGTGATGACAAGTTGCTGTTCAAGCAATGAGACTGAACATTTGAAGCAGCTCTCATTAATATTTGCTGATAACTAAAATCCAATTACAGATAATATTTTAAAAAGCCAAAGCCACGGAATTAGCGATCCACTCTTGAAGTTTACACCATTTTAGTGTACAATTGACCTCACCTCACACACTGGGCTGATGTTACACTTACAATTTGCACAAACACCTTCCTATTTATTGTTTTTGATTTGTAACTGAGAGAACTCTCTCCTTCTAATCACACAACGCACAATTATGTAACTTAAAGGCTCAAACTCTGCAGAGAGTGCTCAACAAAAAGTCCACTCTCCAAAGCAATGAAGAGTATAATTACAAAAGACAGAACTGGGAGATAAAAGTCATGCTTCAGAGAAGAGACGATACTGTTACAGCGTTCCACTTAATTTAACCTTCTCACTTTGTCTGTAAAAGAGGCTAAAAAAAATGCTATCACACATTTGAGGATGATTAGTGTTCTGTTCTGAAGTTGCAAATGTTATGTTTTCAGAAGCTGTTTCATTCATGTAGAGCAAAAAATGAGGAAAGCCTGCCCTCTTGTGTTCTTTTCAGGTATTGTAACTTGACAACCGTTTTTTTTTTTTGTAGACAGAAACTTTATTGAACGGCAGAAGTAGTCAAGAACAAAACGGCAATGGCGTCAGCACTTATTTCATGGTGTCTTTTTCGGAAGAAATTTCTGCAAATATCGTTCGCTAGAGGTTGCATTGCTGGTATGTACTAAATCGATAATTCTGTAACATTGTTTTTGCGCTTGATGTTACTCGGTAACGTATTATTTCAGTCTAAAATTAGTCGTTTTGCTATGTAAATTACACGTGAGTTGTAAGGTTGTCCAACATGGCGTCAGTACCGCAGATTCTTGCTTATGGATATATTTAGGATGTTATTTAGCAGAAATTCTCTGTAAAAGTGCATTTATGCTGCACATATTCATATTTTTATCATGTTGTTCTTCTTGTTTTCAGTTTTACCCTTTTGAATGTCATTAAACCTGCTGACAACGATCTTCGGTCTCCAGAGTTATGATATGAGGAAGGTGTTAGATAGCCTTTGCATTAGACATGCACCAGAAACGGCACAGTAAAACAGCAGCATCCACGCTCAAGAAGATAATGCAGTCATCGCATCTAGAGTGAAGCAGACCACTACTACGCCCATAGCAGCGCGGCATACAGCAGTGATCCTGCAGACGTCTCCTACTCAACTCCACCATGTCCAAAAAGACATCATCTCTCAAGACCCAGTCGGAGGCTTCATACGTCTCCTCTACAGGCTCTGCAGCAGCCAAAGCCAGAGCAAGGGCTGAGGCAGTCAAAGCCCGCCTTAGCTTTGCAGCCAAAGAAATGAACTTAAAAGTAGAAAAAGCCAAAATCGAAGCATCCATTGAATTTCTACAACAAGAAAAAGATGTAGCGTCAGCCATTGCTGAAGCAGAGGCATTAGAAGCAGCTGTTGTCTCACAGATGGAAGCACGCAGCAACCCAGGTCCTTCTGTAATAGCTGAGCGTACCGAACAATATGTCACCAGCCAGACTAAATTTGTAGAGGGGTTGGAAAGTGCTGCTCTTCAGCCATCGCAAGTCGGAAATGTACTTCAAGATAGACCGGAACTCACAAGCAATGAGTCATTACACTCTAAACAAGAGGACGATCCACAGCAAACTCCAGTCTGCCCTCCCAATTATCTTGACAACTCCCAAAACCCCCCAGTTATTATCTCATCTCCACACACTAATAAGGATTTCACAGCCGATTGGTCAAACCAAGTAGCAGCATCTAGTTTCTATGAAGCCAGACCCTCACGCCAGGAGTCTAGAGATTCCAATGTAAATGACTTTATTAGGTATTTTGCTCGCCGTGAAATAGTGTCAACAGGACTACTTCAGTTTAATGACAAACCCCAAAATTTCAGAGCTTGGAAGCGCTCCTTTGAAAATACAATAAGGGGTTTAGATCTAACGGCGAGTGAGGAGATGGACCTGATGTTAAAGTGGCTTGGCAAAGAATCTGCTGAACAAGTAGAGCAAATCAGAGCTATACACATTAATAACCCAGTCAATGGCCTCAACATGATGTGGAACAGGCTTGAACAATGTTACGGATCAGCTGAAGCAATAGAGGATGCACTTTTCAAAAGAATTGAGGCATTTCCAAAAATCACACCCAAAGACTATTCAAAACTAAGGAAGTTTAGTGACCTGCTCATGGAAATTCAGAGTGCTAAAGATGATGGGGACCTCCCTGGTCTGGCGTTCTTGGATACAGCAAGAGGAGTAAATCCCATTGTTCAAAAACTCCCCTTCCACTTGCAAGAAAAATGGATTACAGTAGGAACTAACTACAAGCGCACAAAATGTGTGTTTTTCCCACCATTTAACATTTTCGTAGACTTTGTGACTCAAGAGGCTGACTCTAAAAATGATCCGAGCTTCAACTTCACATCGTTTCCTGATTTTTCCAAACCAGATAAGCTGCCCTGGAGAACAAACAGACAGAAAGAGGTTTCAGTGCACAAAACTGATGTCGTCTCCCACCCCAGTTCAGACATACATAGATCTGTGAACAAAGCTGTGGATATTGGCAAGATTTGCCCCATTCACAAGAAACCTCATCCTCTCTCAAAATGTAGAACATTTCGTATGAAAACACTGGATGATAGGAAAATGTTCTTAAAGGAGAACAACCTTTGCTTCAAATGCTGTGCCTCATCTTCACACATTGCAAGAGACTGTAAAGTTAAGGTACAGTGTTCTGAGTGCCATGATGAGAAACATTGCAGTGCTCTCCACCCAGGACCAGCCCCCTGGCAGAGAGAAATTGAACCTGCGGTAGACCATGGCGGGGAGCCTGACTCCAAGGAACCAGAGGAGATCACTTCCAGCTGCACCCAGGTTTGTGGCACTAATGAAGCAAGTAGATCATGCTCTAAAATCTGTCTCGTGCAAGTGTACCCAGCAGGATGCCCACAACAAGCAGTAAAGCTCTATGCCATCCATGATGAACAAAGCAACAGATCATTGGTCCGCCCTGAGTTCTTCGAACTATTTAATGATTGTGGACCCAGCTCTCCTTACTCAATCAGAACATGTGCTGGAACTAAAGATACTATGGGAAGGAGAGCTATAGGCTATGTAGTAGCAGCCTTAGATGGTTCAGTCCACATTCCACTGCCTAGCCTTATTGAATGCAAAAATATCCCAAATGACAGAGATGAGATACCCACACCCAGCGCGGCTATGCATCACAGCCATCTGAAGTCAGTAGCTAATCTTATCCCTGAACTGGACTCTAATGCCCCCATTCTAATGCTTCTTGGACGGGATGTTATTAGAGTTCACAAAGTCCGTAAACAGATAAGTGGACCTAACAATGCACCTTACGCACAAAAATTAGACCTCGGATGGGTTGTAGTAGGAAATGTTTGTGTGGGTGATATCCACAAAACTCTTGCTATAAAGACTCTGTTCACAAATGCCACTGAGAAGGGTCGTCCCACAATGTTTGAGCCATGCCCCAATGTTTTCAACATAAAAGAGAAACATTGCGAAATACAAGTTCCATTCAACTTAGGGACCCAGCTTGTGGACAGCACTTGTGAACCAGATCACTTAGGATGTAATGTGTTCAAACAAACCAGACATGACAATTACATCGCACCTTCCATTCAAGACAACGTCTTCTTAAAAATAATGGAAGAAGGAATAACGAAGGACAAAGATAACAACTGGACAGCTCCCTTGCCATTCAAACTGCCACGGCAAAAGCTCCCTAACAACAGGCCACAGGCCCTGAAGCGCCTTATGTCACTTGTGCATAACTTCGAACAGAAGGAAGAAATGAAGGAACACTTTGTGGCTTTCATGGACAAAGTATTCAAAAACAACCATGCAGAAATTGCCCCACCACTAAAAAATGGAGAAGAATGTTGGTATTTGCCACTATTTGGTATTTACCACCCCCGTAAACCCAAACAGATCAGGGTCGTCTTCGACAGCAGCGCCAAATACGAGGGTGTATCACTGAACGATGTGTTGTTAACAGGACCAGATCTTAACAACTCCCTGTTAGGTGTCTTAATACGCTTCAGAAAGGAAGCTGTTGCCTTTACGGCAGACATCGAACAGATGTTTTACTGTTTCAATGTACATGAGCAAGACAGGAACTACTTGCGTTTTTTGTGGTTCCGAGACAATGACATTTCTAAAGACATTGTGGAGTATAGGATGAGAGTCCACGTCTTTGGAAATAGCCCGTCACCAGCTGTGGCCATATATGGCTTGCATCAGTCTGTTCTACGCAGTGAGCCAGACAGTGATCCAGATGTAAGGCAGTTTGTCACACGGGACTTTTACGTGGACGACGGACTCAAATCGCTTCCCACCATTGAAATGGCCGTGTCCCTACTCCAAAGAACCCGTGACACACTTGCAAAGTCAAATCTCAGACTGCATAAAATAGCAGCTAACAGAAAGGAAGTGTTGGAGGCGTTCCCTACCCAAGATCATGCTAAAGATTTGAAAGACTTAGACTTTGAAGCCGACTCAGTCATCATGCAACGCAGCCTAGGTCTCCTTTGGGACCTAGGTAGAGACTGCTTCACCTTTCGAGTCCCAGATGAGACAAAGCCCTTTACGAAAAGAGGTGTTTTATCAACAATTAACAGCCTTTATGATCCGTTAGGGTTTGTAGCGCCAGTCACTATACAGGGAAAGTCTATTCTGCGTGAACTGACAGTTGGAAATGGAGACTGGGATACACCATTACCCCCAGAAAAGGAAGAGTCCTGGACCCTTTGGAAGGACTCACTTAAAGAACTATCTGATCTGACTATTGCTAGAGCATACACAGACATTTCTCCTTCAACAGCCACAAAAAGAGAGTTGTGTGTGTTTTCGGATGCGTCTACTAAAGCCATAGCCGCAGTGGCTTATCTCAGAGTGACAGATGCAGAAGGAAACTGTCAAGTCGGGTTTATTATGGGCAAAGCGAAGCTTGCACCACGTCCAGATCAGACCATACCAAGACTGGAGCTTAGTGCTGCTGTATTAGCAGTAGAGCTTGCAGATTTAATTGCTGATGAACTTGACCTCAAACTGGACTGCACTATATTCCATACAGACAGTAAAGTGGTCCTAGGTTATATCTACAACGAGACTAGGAGATTTTATGTTTATGTTAGTAACCGTGTAACCAGGATCCGCAGATCTTCTCAGCCGAGTCAGTGGCATTATGTGGCTAGCAGTCAGAACCCCGCAGATCATGCCACTCGTTCTGTACCTGCGTACCAGCTGCCCCTTAGTAATTGGCTCACTGGCCCTGACTTTTTGCTTCAAGTCCAAAAGTTCCCACATGAGTCTCACGATCTTGTGGACCCTAGCAAGGACTCAGATGTTAGACCTTGTGTAACTGTTCTCAAAACTGCAGCTTCAACTAAGCATCTTGGTTCGGATAGGTTCAGTAAGTTTTCTACATGGAGGTCACTCACACGTGCTCTTTCTAGACTACTGCATCTCATCCACAACTTCAAATCACCATCAAACAGAAACAATCGCTGCAGCGGTTGGCATTACTGTGAGACAGGACTCACTGTTGACGAGTTTAAACAAGCTCAAAATATTGTGATTCAAGCAGTACAACAGGACGTATATTCGGAAGAAATCCAGTGTATACAAAACAACGAGAGTCTACCCAAAACCAGTCCTCTCAAGAACTTGGACCCTTACCTGGATGAAAATGGACTCCTCAGAGTAGGTGGTCGCATCACTGACTCGAACTTCACTCAAGGTGAAAAGAACCCACTTCTAGTTCCAGGCCACCATCATGTTGCAGTTCTTCTCATAAAGCACTACCACAATCAGGTTCATCATCAAGGTCGCCTGTTTACTGAAGGAACTATACGTTCTGCAGGATGGTGGATTATAGGTGGCAAAAGAAAAGTGAGCACCGTCATCTATCATTGTGTAACCTGCAAAAGACTTCGAGCTCCTCTGAGCACACAAAAGATGTCAGACCTTCCGCCAGATCGTCTTTCAACAGACCCTCCATTCACAAATGTGGGCTTAGATGTGTTCGGTCCATGGTATGTGTCTTCCCGACGCACCAGAGGAAGTGTCAATCAAATCAAAAGGCTCCAGCTGGTAACTTCGAGGCGTCAGATGTTTACAGACATCAGTGGCGTCAGGTCCAGCACCTGTCAAACACCTTCTGGGACAAATGGAAGAAAGAGTTCCTTCCTATTCTTCAGTCACGTCGCAAGTGGCAAGCCAGCCAACCTAATGTGAGCTTAGGAAGTGTCATCGTACTCAAAGACAGTCAAGTACCAAGAAATGAATGGCCTCTTGGACTCATAACTCAGGTGTTTCCAAGTAAAGACAATAGAGTACGTAAAGTAGAAATTAAGGTAGCCAAACCAGATGGTTCAAAGCTGTTGGTAAGACCTATTTCAGAAATTGTAGTTTTGGTTCCTTCATAAGATAGCTTGTTTTTTCTCGAGATTCTTTTGTGGCGTTTATTCACGCCAGACGGGGAGTGTTCTGTTCTGAAGTTGCAAATGTTATGTTTTCAGAAGCTGTTTCATTCATGTAGAGCAAAAAATGAGGAAAGCCTGCCCTCTTGTGTTCTTTTCAGGTATTGTAACTTGACAACCGTTTTTTTTTTGTAGACAGAAACTTTATTGAACGGCAGAAGTAGTCAAGAACAAAACGGCAATGGCGTCAGCACTTATTTCATGGTGTCTTTTTCGGAAGAAATTTCTGCAAATATCGTTCGCTAGAGGTTGCATTGCTGGTATGTACTAAATCGATAATTCTGTAACATTGTTTTTGCGCTTGATGTTACTCGGTAACGTATTATTTCAGTCTAAAATTAGTCGTTTTGCTATGTAAATTACACGTGAGTTGTAAGGTTGTCCAACATGGCGTCAGTACCGCAGATTCTTGCTTATGGATATATTTAGGATGTTATTTAGCAGAAATTCTCTGTAAAAGTGCATTTATGCTGCACATATTCATATTTTTATCATGTTGTTCTTCTTGTTTTCAGTTTTACCCTTTTGAATGTCATTAAACCTGCTGACAACGATCTTCGGTCTCCAGAGTTATGATATGAGGAAGGTGTTAGATAGCCTTTGCATTAGACATGCACCAGAAACGGCACAGTAAAACAGCAGCATCCACGCTCAAGAAGATAATGCAGTCATCGCATCTAGAGTGAAGCAGACCACTACTACGCCCATAGCAGCGCGGCATACAGCAGTGATCCTGCAGACGTCTCCTACTCAACTCCACCATGTCCAAAAAGACATCATCTCTCAAGACCCAGTCGGAGGCTTCATACGTCTCCTCTACAGGCTCTGCAGCAGCCAAAGCCAGAGCAAGGGCTGAGGCAGTCAAAGCCCGCCTTAGCTTTGCAGCCAAAGAAATGAACTTAAAAGTAGAAAAAGCCAAAATCGAAGCATCCATTGAATTTCTACAACAAGAAAAAGATGTAGCGTCAGCCATTGCTGAAGCAGAGGCATTAGAAGCAGCTGTTGTCTCACAGATGGAAGCACGCAGCAACCCAGGTCCTTCTGTAATAGCTGAGCGTACCGAACAATATGTCACCAGCCAGACTAAATTTGTAGAGGGGTTGGAAAGTGCTGCTCTTCAGCCATCGCAAGTCGGAAATGTACTTCAAGATAGACCGGAACTCACAAGCAATGAGTCATTACACTCTAAACAAGAGGACGATCCACAGCAAACTCCAGTCTGCCCTCCCAATTATCTTGACAACTCCCAAAACCCCCCAGTTATTATCTCATCTCCACACACTAATAAGGATTTCACAGCCGATTGGTCAAACCAAGTAGCAGCATCTAGTTTCTATGAAGCCAGACCCTCACGCCAGGAGTCTAGAGATTCCAATGTAAATGACTTTATTAGGTATTTTGCTCGCCGTGAAATAGTGTCAACAGGACTACTTCAGTTTAATGACAAACCCCAAAATTTCAGAGCTTGGAAGCGCTCCTTTGAAAATACAATAAGGGGTTTAGATCTAACGGCGAGTGAGGAGATGGACCTGATGTTAAAGTGGCTTGGCAAAGAATCTGCTGAACAAGTAGAGCAAATCAGAGCTATACACATTAATAACCCAGTCAATGGCCTCAACATGATGTGGAACAGGCTTGAACAATGTTACGGATCAGCTGAAGCAATAGAGGATGCACTTTTCAAAAGAATTGAGGCATTTCCAAAAATCACACCCAAAGACTATTCAAAACTAAGGAAGTTTAGTGACCTGCTCATGGAAATTCAGAGTGCTAAAGATGATGGGGACCTCCCTGGTCTGGCGTTCTTGGATACAGCAAGAGGAGTAAATCCCATTGTTCAAAAACTCCCCTTCCACTTGCAAGAAAAATGGATTACAGTAGGAACTAACTACAAGCGCACAAAATGTGTGTTTTTCCCACCATTTAACATTTTCGTAGACTTTGTGACTCAAGAGGCTGACTCTAAAAATGATCCGAGCTTCAACTTCACATCGTTTCCTGATTTTTCCAAACCAGATAAGCTGCCCTGGAGAACAAACAGACAGAAAGAGGTTTCAGTGCACAAAACTGATGTCGTCTCCCACCCCAGTTCAGACATACATAGATCTGTGAACAAAGCTGTGGATATTGGCAAGATTTGCCCCATTCACAAGAAACCTCATCCTCTCTCAAAATGTAGAACATTTCGTATGAAAACACTGGATGATAGGAAAATGTTCTTAAAGGAGAACAACCTTTGCTTCAAATGCTGTGCCTCATCTTCACACATTGCAAGAGACTGTAAAGTTAAGGTACAGTGTTCTGAGTGCCATGATGAGAAACATTGCAGTGCTCTCCACCCAGGACCAGCCCCCTGGCAGAGAGAAATTGAACCTGCGGTAGACCATGGCGGGGAGCCTGACTCCAAGGAACCAGAGGAGATCACTTCCAGCTGCACCCAGGTTTGTGGCACTAATGAAGCAAGTAGATCATGCTCTAAAATCTGTCTCGTGCAAGTGTACCCAGCAGGATGCCCACAACAAGCAGTAAAGCTCTATGCCATCCATGATGAACAAAGCAACAGATCATTGGTCCGCCCTGAGTTCTTCGAACTATTTAATGATTGTGGACCCAGCTCTCCTTACTCAATCAGAACATGTGCTGGAACTAAAGATACTATGGGAAGGAGAGCTATAGGCTATGTAGTAGCAGCCTTAGATGGTTCAGTCCACATTCCACTGCCTAGCCTTATTGAATGCAAAAATATCCCAAATGACAGAGATGAGATACCCACACCCAGCGCGGCTATGCATCACAGCCATCTGAAGTCAGTAGCTAATCTTATCCCTGAACTGGACTCTAATGCCCCCATTCTAATGCTTCTTGGACGGGATGTTATTAGAGTTCACAAAGTCCGTAAACAGATAAGTGGACCTAACAATGCACCTTACGCACAAAAATTAGACCTCGGATGGGTTGTAGTAGGAAATGTTTGTGTGGGTGATATCCACAAAACTCTTGCTATAAAGACTCTGTTCACAAATGCCACTGAGAAGGGTCGTCCCACAATGTTTGAGCCATGCCCCAATGTTTTCAACATAAAAGAGAAACATTGCGAAATACAAGTTCCATTCAACTTAGGGACCCAGCTTGTGGACAGCACTTGTGAACCAGATCACTTAGGATGTAATGTGTTCAAACAAACCAGACATGACAATTACATCGCACCTTCCATTCAAGACAACGTCTTCTTAAAAATAATGGAAGAAGGAATAACGAAGGACAAAGATAACAACTGGACAGCTCCCTTGCCATTCAAACTGCCACGGCAAAAGCTCCCTAACAACAGGCCACAGGCCCTGAAGCGCCTTATGTCACTTGTGCATAACTTCGAACAGAAGGAAGAAATGAAGGAACACTTTGTGGCTTTCATGGACAAAGTATTCAAAAACAACCATGCAGAAATTGCCCCACCACTAAAAAATGGAGAAGAATGTTGGTATTTGCCACTATTTGGTATTTACCACCCCCGTAAACCCAAACAGATCAGGGTCGTCTTCGACAGCAGCGCCAAATACGAGGGTGTATCACTGAACGATGTGTTGTTAACAGGACCAGATCTTAACAACTCCCTGTTAGGTGTCTTAATACGCTTCAGAAAGGAAGCTGTTGCCTTTACGGCAGACATCGAACAGATGTTTTACTGTTTCAATGTACATGAGCAAGACAGGAACTACTTGCGTTTTTTGTGGTTCCGAGACAATGACATTTCTAAAGACATTGTGGAGTATAGGATGAGAGTCCACGTCTTTGGAAATAGCCCGTCACCAGCTGTGGCCATATATGGCTTGCATCAGTCTGTTCTACGCAGTGAGCCAGACAGTGATCCAGATGTAAGGCAGTTTGTCACACGGGACTTTTACGTGGACGACGGACTCAAATCGCTTCCCACCATTGAAATGGCCGTGTCCCTACTCCAAAGAACCCGTGACACACTTGCAAAGTCAAATCTCAGACTGCATAAAATAGCAGCTAACAGAAAGGAAGTGTTGGAGGCGTTCCCTACCCAAGATCATGCTAAAGATTTGAAAGACTTAGACTTTGAAGCCGACTCAGTCATCATGCAACGCAGCCTAGGTCTCCTTTGGGACCTAGGTAGAGACTGCTTCACCTTTCGAGTCCCAGATGAGACAAAGCCCTTTACGAAAAGAGGTGTTTTATCAACAATTAACAGCCTTTATGATCCGTTAGGGTTTGTAGCGCCAGTCACTATACAGGGAAAGTCTATTCTGCGTGAACTGACAGTTGGAAATGGAGACTGGGATACACCATTACCCCCAGAAAAGGAAGAGTCCTGGACCCTTTGGAAGGACTCACTTAAAGAACTATCTGATCTGACTATTGCTAGAGCATACACAGACATTTCTCCTTCAACAGCCACAAAAAGAGAGTTGTGTGTGTTTTCGGATGCGTCTACTAAAGCCATAGCCGCAGTGGCTTATCTCAGAGTGACAGATGCAGAAGGAAACTGTCAAGTCGGGTTTATTATGGGCAAAGCGAAGCTTGCACCACGTCCAGATCAGACCATACCAAGACTGGAGCTTAGTGCTGCTGTATTAGCAGTAGAGCTTGCAGATTTAATTGCTGATGAACTTGACCTCAAACTGGACTGCACTATATTCCATACAGACAGTAAAGTGGTCCTAGGTTATATCTACAACGAGACTAGGAGATTTTATGTTTATGTTAGTAACCGTGTAACCAGGATCCGCAGATCTTCTCAGCCGAGTCAGTGGCATTATGTGGCTAGCAGTCAGAACCCCGCAGATCATGCCACTCGTTCTGTACCTGCGTACCAGCTGCCCCTTAGTAATTGGCTCACTGGCCCTGACTTTTTGCTTCAAGTCCAAAAGTTCCCACATGAGTCTCACGATCTTGTGGACCCTAGCAAGGACTCAGATGTTAGACCTTGTGTAACTGTTCTCAAAACTGCAGCTTCAACTAAGCATCTTGGTTCGGATAGGTTCAGTAAGTTTTCTACATGGAGGTCACTCACACGTGCTCTTTCTAGACTACTGCATCTCATCCACAACTTCAAATCACCATCAAACAGAAACAATCGCTGCAGCGGTTGGCATTACTGTGAGACAGGACTCACTGTTGACGAGTTTAAACAAGCTCAAAATATTGTGATTCAAGCAGTACAACAGGACGTATATTCGGAAGAAATCCAGTGTATACAAAACAACGAGAGTCTACCCAAAACCAGTCCTCTCAAGAACTTGGACCCTTACCTGGATGAAAATGGACTCCTCAGAGTAGGTGGTCGCATCACTGACTCGAACTTCACTCAAGGTGAAAAGAACCCACTTCTAGTTCCAGGCCACCATCATGTTGCAGTTCTTCTCATAAAGCACTACCACAATCAGGTTCATCATCAAGGTCGCCTGTTTACTGAAGGAACTATACGTTCTGCAGGATGGTGGATTATAGGTGGCAAAAGAAAAGTGAGCACCGTCATCTATCATTGTGTAACCTGCAAAAGACTTCGAGCTCCTCTGAGCACACAAAAGATGTCAGACCTTCCGCCAGATCGTCTTTCAACAGACCCTCCATTCACAAATGTGGGCTTAGATGTGTTCGGTCCATGGTATGTGTCTTCCCGACGCACCAGAGGAAGTGTCAATCAAATCAAAAGGCTCCAGCTGGTAACTTCGAGGCGTCAGATGTTTACAGACATCAGTGGCGTCAGGTCCAGCACCTGTCAAACACCTTCTGGGACAAATGGAAGAAAGAGTTCCTTCCTATTCTTCAGTCACGTCGCAAGTGGCAAGCCAGCCAACCTAATGTGAGCTTAGGAAGTGTCATCGTACTCAAAGACAGTCAAGTACCAAGAAATGAATGGCCTCTTGGACTCATAACTCAGGTGTTTCCAAGTAAAGACAATAGAGTACGTAAAGTAGAAATTAAGGTAGCCAAACCAGATGGTTCAAAGCTGTTGGTAAGACCTATTTCAGAAATTGTAGTTTTGGTTCCTTCATAAGATAGCTTGTTTTTTCTCGAGATTCTTTTGTGGCGTTTATTCACGCCAGACGGGGAGTGTTCTGTTCTGAAGTTGCAAATGTTATGTTTTCAGAAGCTGTTTCATTCATGTAGAGCAAAAAATGAGGAAAGCCTGCCCTCTTGTGTTCTTTTCAGGTATTGTAACTTGACAACCGTTTTTTTTTTGTAGACAGAAACTTTATTGAACGGCAGAAGTAGTCAAGAACAAAACGGCAATGGCGTCAGCACTTATTTCATGGTGTCTTTTTCGGAAGAAATTTCTGCAAATATCGTTCGCTAGAGGTTGCATTGCTGGTATGTACTAAATCGATAATTCTGTAACATTGTTTTTGCGCTTGATGTTACTCGGTAACGTATTATTTCAGTCTAAAATTAGTCGTTTTGCTATGTAAATTACACGTGAGTTGTAAGGTTGTCCAACATGGCGTCAGTACCGCAGATTCTTGCTTATGGATATATTTAGGATGTTATTTAGCAGAAATTCTCTGTAAAAGTGCATTTATGCTGCACATATTCATATTTTTATCATGTTGTTCTTCTTGTTTTCAGTTTTACCCTTTTGAATGTCATTAAACCTGCTGACAACGATCTTCGGTCTCCAGAGTTATGATATGAGGAAGGTGTTAGATAGCCTTTGCATTAGACATGCACCAGAAACGGCACAATTAGTGAAACTGATTTCACTGCGCAGTGAATGTGTACAGTACTAAAGATAAAATCATATGCCTGATGTTGATATGGCAACTGGGCTATAACACAAATTAATTACAGAGGAGTCTGCTTCAGCAGATGTAGTCAGTGCGGGGTGTTACTGGAGAAAAGACCAAGTGACATTTAGAGAAAAGCAAATAAGGTGGGTGAGCAAGTTATATTAAGAGTTGGATTTTGTGAAAAATAAAATTCAGTAAATCAAAAAAAACCTCACAAAATAGATCATATAAGCATAAAAACATTACTCGATGCATAATAGTTTCCACTGACATGATATTGCAAAGGCTGCTATTGATTTAAAACAGTATCCTGTAGACACAGACTGTTTCTGCAAGGCTTCACACTGAGAACAGCAGTTTAATTGGACCATGAAATGGAAGGACAATATTACTCTGGTATTATTTATGTGACTAAAGCCATTGCTTGTTTAGCCTCGGCCTTTACAAATAGTTGAGACAGCTGGAAACAGTTGACCTGGCTCAAGACAACAAAGTTTAAACACAACAACAGATGAACACCTGTGACCTCAATGTGTTGTTGTCGCGTCTTAATTTTCAAGGACAGTACAGATCTTTCAGACTTTATACAACTAACGTCTTATTTGTTGCATATAGCTTTTTGAATTACCTCAGTTTAGAGTTTAATTCTGACCAGACTGACGAGCTAAAGGCTAGTCCAAGACTACAGGGGATTAATGTTATTTTAAAATGACTCCAATCTCATGATGTTCATGTAAACACTTTTTTTTTTTAACCTGAAGTTAGTTTTTCTGAGAATGTCTTGGTTATATGCAAATGCAAAGGAAGACTGCAGCAGCTGGTCATAGCTCTTCCAGTGCATCGTGCGACACATCAAGCAGGAATATCATGACATTTCTGCCAGAGTAACTGCTTTATGTGAAATATATTGTGAGGATCCCACCTGCCAAGGCTTTTTTTTTTTTGTGCTGTGTTTTTTTGGTTTCTAGAGGAAGCTGTGTGGTTTCTCTCACCACCTCACCTCATGGCTCCTACTCATCCATGCCCAGATATCTCAATCTGAAATCAGCCCACCCCCTACATAATCCACATGAGGCTAGATCAAATTGTCATATTGGTGATCATGCTCAGCCAACTAAAAGTGATTTTATGTTGTTTTTAAAAAAAATTCTTTTTGGCTTACCCTGCTTTTAGAAACATTTTGAACACACCTCTTTGTGCTTTTGGCCTCTTGCACAGAGCTTTTTTTTTAACCTTTGGCCTCCTGAAAAAGATCTTTGAATTGATGTAGTTTCACGATTCTTTCGATCGTCTCCCTTGAGATAAGTCTAGCTGTTCTGCTCTATGAAACTACCATAAAAACTCACATACCTGACCCACTTCCCAGCATTCTGCTGTCACCAAATGGATAACCAGAGCCTTCTGCCTCTTCCTGGAAAACTGGAAATAAAACAAGAAGTAACACATGTTCTAAATGTAACTTATATCTTTTATGGACTTTGCACACGATAAATTCACCTTTCTTCCAGTAAACACATTCCCTCTTAAAACAACTGGTTGTTTTGGTTATTTTAAGAGGGCAGCATTGGTTTTTTGTTTTCTTGATCCCACTCGGACTAGGTCTTAGCTCATCAATCCATTCAAAACTAATATCTTTTATCTACAATGTTCAAAAAAGGGTTATCTCAAATAGGTAAGTTAATAATTGCTCATACCATTTCCACAGAGCCCCACCTCAAAAGGTCTACGCCAAGGGTGTCCAATCCTGGTCCTCAAGGGCCACTATCCTCCCGGCTCCAACACACCTGATTCAGTGGTTAAATGACCTCTTCATGTGCTGCAGAAGCCTGTTAATGACACACTGATCCAAATCAGGTGTGTTGGAGCAGAGAAACAAGTCAAACATGCAGGATAGTGGCCCTTGAGGACCAGGGTTGGCCACCCCTGGTCTACGCAATCCCTGTTAAAGATGGATCTGTACCCAGTGTTTTTGCTTTCATGCTTTGCAGCAATATATTGAGTGTTGCTTACAATAGCCACACAGCTGCAAGAACAAGACATGGTGCATCAATATTTTATTTTCTGGGGGTGCATTGCTTGATTTGGAGGGTTGGAGATGCAGATAGATCTTCAGACTTCATGGTTTCTGACAGTCTCAAAAGGCTTTGCTAAAACTACAGGCTCATTAGGCATGAAGGTTGTTTAATGCCGTCTGCTGCACTCACATTTTCTAAAACGTAGGATGACACTTTTCAAAAGCATTGTTCTTAGGCAGGTCTCTTTAAATAAGGGTATTTCAAATATTGTCCAGTATTTTCATTAATAATCTATAACAAAGAAGCAGTACACTGAGATTACCTCTCCATTTTTACTCAGTCAAAATCTGTTCTCTGTGAGCTCTGCTAAAAAGGCAACTTTTGTGCTTATCGTGCACTATGTAGATAACCCCGGGTGCTGTTCCATGAAATTATGTCTGTGTGTGTGTGAATATATGCCACTTTAATGGTGCATTGGTGATATATTCTTAGAGATGACAGAAATTTGTTTATATCCACCCAGGAACAAGAACATTCCTTCTCGCCCTACCCTGCAACATCATTTACTTGACTGACAGTGAGACTCTGTCCCGGGCTGAACTCATGGTCCCAGCCCTGTTGTAAGATTCATTTACACCTTTTCAGTGAGACTTGAACTTCCCAAGGCTCCTTACAGTAAATAATTTTGCAAGGTTTTATAGCACAGAATAATAAATCTATTCTGCCACCATGTGGACAATATTCTGCAGCACACATAAATAATGGAGAGGGAAAAGTGAACTTCGCTAATATAAAAAAAGTAGGTTAGATGGTTTTAATTTACTTAGTTTAGATTTAAAAATAACCACCTTATTAAAAACAAAACTCCCTCTGAATGGAATAATGGCAGATTATGTAACATGGAGCACACACATCTTGCAAAAATCACACTAAAGGTGCAGATTGTATCAGATCAATATGCCTACTAATTAAATCTGATCAGTCCTCTTGACTCAGGGGAGAGAAAATGTCTTTGGTGGGCTTTTTTGAGCCACAACCCATGAGACCTTCCCTGTTTTATCTTTGGCCTGCACAGGACAGATAGGAAGGTGGAGACTAAATCAATTTTCCTGCATTGTCTCATTAGCTGGGACCCTTGGGTGAGCCAGGCTCCGTGGTGATGCCCTTGGAGGGACAATGTCGTGTCATTTGCAGGAAGTGAAAGGCAGCAGATTGGAAATGTATTCTGCCTGTATGTGGTGCTGGAAGTCCCAGTGAGGTGCAGCAGGAGAGTACAGTATTGGTGCTGGTGCTGTAGTGTAATACAATCTAAAAAGTAGTACTTGATGTAAAAAAAAACTATTTACATCAAGTCCTGCTTTTATTTCTCAATGCCAAAAGGCAAAAGGCAGACAATAATGTTTTTGCCTGTGTCTTTATGTGTGCAGGTGTTTGTGTTTCATGTTAACAAAACATCTTATGAACCAGTGGATAAACATTAATTAAACTTTCAGGAAGTATTAATCGGATGTACATCCACAGCTGATTAAAGTTTAAGAGCCAATTGAACATGGCAGCCACAGCTAAGGTAACATAGCAAACAGGTAAATTCCCATAATAGTTTTACAGAAACAGATTGCACGGGATTTTGCTAAGGCAAGTCAGACTGTGGATAACATTATTTTCAAGGTTTGACCAGAACAGCTATAACGCCATCATTTGGAACATAAGTTGATCTTAGTTTAACACTGTGGCATGAAAAGTGGTGGACGGTATGCATTCCTTCAAGAAATGCTAGGTCTTCATTCATTTGTTTGCTTTTAAAGCATTTCCTTTACAACACATTTAAGTGAAACAAAACAAAGGCTGTGAAAGGATTAATTATGAACACAGGTCTTCAAATACTCTCAGCAAAAATATGTTTGAACAGTTGTTTGGACCATAAATCAATCAAGGGTTTCTGCACAATTACTGAGTAACTTTTAGTACCAGTTTTTTCATTTTCAAGTGACTTAAGTACCTTCTTACGCTTAGATTGTAATATTTGTTTATCAGGGGGAATTACACAGTTATAGCAATCATATATGAAATTGTAGAAATGTTCAGTCAGATACAGATAGTTTGTCATATTCAGAGTTGTGGTGTCATTTTTTAAAATTTGCATTTATCACCATACCAGTTATTGTAATCAAGTGCTTTACTGTCTTTCTTCATTTACATACAACTATTACAGACTAATCCCAGCTAATCAATCCAGCTAACCTTTATAAAGAGCAGCAGCAATTTATTCAAAAGCTAATACAGAAATATTAATGACAAAAATACGTCCTTGACCTTTAGGCTTTTTATACAGAAACTGCAAATGCCATGTCCTCCGCAAGCCAACACTGATATGACTTAACTGCAACAAGATAAAATATCTAGCAGTCAAGTTGATCAACTACGTGAAAAACAAAGTGAAAACATTGTTTTTGTCATCTTCACACAGTTGTTTTTTTATGGCTAAATACTATTATAATAATTATGCATACATATTCATGATTATGACTGCAATTAGTCACAAGTAAATGTTATTTTGACAGGATTAGTCACAGTTTGACTTACAATTTATTACACTGAATAATTTTAGCATCTATTCAATTTTGCGAAGAAAGCAAAAGCAAGCTTCAGAGGAAACTGTTTGTGGATTTAGAAAGTTTTGTACTCCAGAAGGTTAGGTCAAGTCATTACAAAACAATTTGTATTCATTTTGGAAATCCTTCGGTTTGTGCCTTTGATATTTAAAAACCTGAAGGGTATTTTTCTTCAAAGAGTAAAGTAAAATGACATATTTTGGATTTGTATGTATCATAAAATTTTTCCTGTCTGCTGTACGGGCAAATGTTTACCATGATGAGACAATTAATTGATTTATTCATTCATTTAAGGCTTTAGGTTCAGAATTTGTTAGGAGTCTATAACAATGGTCCAAGACCAGCTGGACTTTTAGGTTGGTCAAGTTTTTTCTGCTCTAAATGATGGGATTTTTGTTGTTTCCAAAGCACATGACTTTCATTATGCAGACTTTGCATACAAATTTAGAAACTGTGGACACAGCATGTGTGTACCTGGATATTCACTATAAGACAGGAAACTGGATAGTACCACAAACTCTGTGTTGCTCCACAGTGAGGTCAAATGTCCACTTTTTTTCCTCTGAATTCTACTGTCCTATAGTATATGCGGCACCATGTTGTGGATGTTTATTGATTAGATGATGGTTAGTGCTATTTTCTGTGCTGTCCTGCTGGGGTAAAAGCCTAAAGGTGGATGACAAAATACTCATTAAATTTACTCAGACGGTAAGTTCTGTCATAGTGAAACAGAAGAGAGACTCAATCTGCTGACACAGGAACCAACAGTTAAACGGTTTAAAGTGTTTATTTACAATATTTACAAAAATGAACAACAGCAAAGTATGGAAGTGGGCTTCAGGCGTCATGACTGAGAGAAGATTATTATTAGTCTTTGATTTGAAGATTGATTTTTTTTTTTTCCAGCAGTAATACCGTAGTTGGAAAAGATTTTGAATATTTTGTTTTTGTCTTTTCTTTCAGATGAGAGAAGGGCAGATAGGATCTTTGTGTCCAAGTAGGAAAGGAAAAAATCACGGTGGAGAGCGGGCCGGCAGGTTAGTTGCACTTGAGTTTGTTTTCTTAACAAGGGGTTGATCTGCCGTATGGGATTTCTTTCATAGTTGAAGTTCAAGTTTTCTAGAAAGATGAGCACGAGAAGAAAGATAATCTGTTCAGCAACCTCCAGTTTAGAGAAAAAAACTGAAAAGAAGAACACTAGCACAATTAAATAGGTAACGTAACTAGGAGTCAAAAACTATAAACACACACTAGAAGAAAGTCTCTGTACAGTCAGGCATCTAATGATGGTCTGAACTGATTTTATATAGCAGTAGGTTGATGAGACTGCTGAAACAGGATACGAGTTGCAACCAAGAAGTGCAGAGCAGCTCAGCCAGCCTACAGCTCCACCTAGAGAACAAAGGAGGAAAAAAAAGAAGGGAAAAGCCGGAGACAGGGAGGAACTCAAGAGTATGCATATGATAACAGTGATAAATGTTGTCAAAATTCCTTTTTCCATCATTTCCAATGCTCTACACACAAGAGCATGACCAATAAAGGAGAATTCTAATGTTAATCTAACAACTGAGAGTAATTTACTCTCAGGTATTTCATTCCTATGCATTCAACCATTTACCCCTCCTTAAGAAGAATTATATTTTATAACTCTATTTTGTTTAAAATATCTAAATATTTGATGCCAAACAACAATTTACATCACTGTCGCCATGCAAATGATTAAAATTATCTTTCCTCTACACATCAGCATGGTACCTTGTTGTCACCGCAACATATGGCACAACAGCACAGGGTAAACTTGTGTCCCGTGATCCAATAAACAGCTCAGTTTTCTAATCTCTCGGGGTTGCAGTTTGTAAACAGGTCTGCCAGTTAAACACCAACAGAATGCTGTGTTTGAGCAGGATTACGGCTTTTGTTGTTTGGATTATCGGAATCTAATTATCTTGCAGAGGAGCTTAATGGAATCTGTGGCTTATTGGCCTGATTGCTTTGCTGCCTCTCAGTGCAGTGGAAACTAATCATTTATGGACCAAGCAGACAAGCCAAAACTAGAAAAAAAAAAAACACCACAGAAGATAACTTTGCAATATAATAAAAGTGCTATTGCAAGCTAATGTTGTAAATTTATAACACTTTTTTGTAATGCAGAACCATCAAGAGTAAAAAACTGTCGGCTCTCCCATAGACTATTTTTAACAATCATCCACTTAATCTTTTTTCAGGGTAAAATAGAGCAGGACTGGGATGTCTGTTCCTTAAGCCCAGATTTAAAATGAACTCTTTCATGACTTTGATCTCAGCTGTGTTTGTAGATTATTGCTGTTGCACAAGATTTTGCTGGCAAAAAGAAAAAGATCAACCATAAAGCTTGGCTGTGTCTCACTTCCTTACAGCTTGGACCGTGTCCTCATTAGCACCCATATATATATATACCAACTTCCATTTAGGGCATTGCAACAAAAAAGAAAGTGCTTTAAAATCAACCAAAGAGTACAAACGGATATCACTCAGTTAATTAAGCTTTTGAGTCCTGATATTAGACACATGATTAGAACGATCTCTTCCATCTAATAGCAATAGCAACTATAGGGTGTATACATTATGTAAACATTGTAATATAAAACAAATAAGTCGCATCTAAATCTTTTTACCCATTGGGTGTCTGTTAGTATACAGCGTGCAGTGTTTTTGTCCAATTTCCAAACACTGACTGCTGAAAATAGTTGTTTCTCAGTTGTTTTTTCTTACTTTATCATATCAGACTGAACTCAGAGGTTGTAAGATGCCTAAAGTGAGAAGCTCCATTGATCCTATCTGATGCAACCTGTGCATCAGCTTAACTCAGCAAGCTTCACTATTCAAAACCCAGCTCACAAAAGCAAATATCTACACAGATACAATGCTGTGCAAAAGTCTTAAATCTTCCTTCTTTTCTTTGTATTTTGCCTCCAAGCAGCCAGACTTTTTTGTAATACTTGTCTTCAGTCCAGGCCATGACCATTATCAGTAATAATTTATTAATCCACTTAACATTGACTTATGAATCATTGAGACATAGAAAAATCCCTAAACTCAAGAGATGAACCCTTTTACAGTTGTATTTTTTTCATCCCTTCATTACTATTAGTTTGTCACAAAGACAAAATTTGCACCATATACCACCTATTAGCTGAAAACCTGACATTCAGTAGATGATCAGCTGAAGGATGATGGATTTCTCTGTTCTTCTGTTTGACCTTTAATGATTTTTTAAACCCATTACTCTAAGATTTCATTTTTAGAGTTATTTTTTTAAGTCGGACACGTCTTTTTCTGTCCTCCACTTGTTCACTTTCCCCAATTTTTTAAGCATGCACAATATGTTCTCACGGTCAGGTCCAAGGACTGAAAATGATTTCTGAATTACAAAGAAAAACTAAAAAAAAAAAAAAAACCTTTAGAAAGAAAGAAACAAGAAAGTCTGGCTCTTTGGAAGTGAAATATTAAAAAATAGGGAGTATTGTGTGTAGTGTTGTGTAAAAAGTTTAACACTTAGAACATTACACATCCTTATCTCTGACAGATACACAAAAAAAAGATCAAGCTTTTCTGGACTAAAATCTTGAAAAACTATGCGTCTGTATTCTTTTTGGTCCCAAAACATTCAAAATGTCTGTATTTGTCATGGCATCACAGCAACGGTGACTAGAAACATTTTTGTGAAATTAACGGCAGTAATATAAACACATGACTAATGAGACACAAAAAATGAAAAGAGAAAGAGTCACATTAACATAAACTTTATGACATGAGTTTCACATAATTATTTGATGCAATTATGACATTGTTTGGTCAATTATATCAAGCTGATTAACTGGTGACAAAGAATCTCTGACATTTATCATTGATTTCTGACTTGATCATAGTGAGAAACAGCAGCAGTGTGGCTGTCTGCACCCCGGTGACATTTGTATTGTATTATACTGCCACAGACACAGCCAGAGGGGCTGGCACCGCAATTATATGAAATCTAAAATGATGTCCTCTTGAGACAAGCTCAGGCACCTGACAAATGACACACAAGCCCCTTCAGTTGAGCTCCCACTATCCTTCAGCTCACAGTTTCACAGTTAATGGTTATCATTCACAGAATAAAAGTCATAGAACTGACATCCCCTTTTTTGGGTTTTATCTACCGTTTGGAACAATGAATCAGACCTCCACATCTAAAAAGAATAAAAAAATAGAAAATGGCCAACAAAGAAAAGGAGTTGATCAATCTGTTATATATAAAGAAAGAAAAAAAAATACTGATTAGTGATCATTTCCATTAGGAAACATCACGCTTTAATGTTTCTAGAAATGTTTCCGTTAAAAACAAGATGCAACATTTAATTTCTTTCTTTGTTGCCATGGTTGCTATGTGATAAAAGCGGGAGTATTCAAGCAGCCCCTCAGGGCAGATCATAATCCTGTGAATTGCAGCCCAGAATGAGAGGATGTCATAAGAAATTTAGCATATTTCGCACTTTGGGTCAATCCCGTCACTATGAAAGAACAAAGTTGTTTTTTTTTTTTCCCTTTTCAGAGCTCAAGCATTCTTCAGATCATGGTACATCATTAGACAGATGCCCGCAGTTCTCCAACACTTTCACTGAGCTGTGCAATTTGGCTCCGACACAGTTGGCACACATCACTTCTACCCAGAGCAAGGAAAATTTGTGACACCGGAGGGGCTGATCGCTGTTCAACAGAAGAAAACATGGATGTTTAATCACCATATTGCTGTGGCATCCAATAACCAGGTTTCTTATTAGACAAAGTGTCAATTAGATACTCATTGTCTGGGGTAGTGTCTCCCGTAGCAACAGGCAGGGATGTCTGCTTTTTCCCTGCGATATTTAACACCGGGTTTGTGTTGTAACACTTAGAAAGAGACACATTTATCAAAACAACATAAAAGGAAGCAAGCTGAACATGATGAAACTTGGAGGAGTGCTAGATGTTTCAGGCACTTTCCTCTGTTTAAATTTTAGGGGGTCTCTTAAAAACTGCACTGATAGAAAATTGGAGCTGTTTTGTTTTTACTTGGCAGTGAAATGTCTTGTTGTTTCTTTTAAACTATCATTTTACATCCTCCCTTGTTTTAACATTTGCTTCATTATATCTTGTATTTAATTTAAAAAATATGTACATAAATATATATATAGGCAAAGGAAAATGGAGTTGCATTTTGATGTCATGAAAAGTTTTTCAAACTCATTATTAAGGTTGTACAATAATATTTTCCCAGCACTTTGGATCCAGACATGTCAATTTCAGAATTTGTGATACATAGATAACATAATTTTACTAGTGTAAAATCAGCTTTTTACCTATGTACATAGAACATGCATTGTTTAGTTAACTCTATAAAGCTGTTAAGTTAGTTTTGTGTCTTTATTTTGCACGCCATGCAGGGGCATTTATTGCAAAGGTTTGATGTAAAAATGAGCCTCTGAGTTTATTTTTTCCTCAGAGCTCATTTTGTGAATTAGAGTTTAGTCTAAAGAAAAATGGACAATAATGCATAATATACTTTGGGTAAAGGTTACCACATGTTTGATATTACCCCTGTATAAAGTATGTTTGTTTGTTTTTTGTCAGAGCCACTCTGCTTTCCACACACTAATGCTTATTAGACTCAACACAGCAGAGTGATGCCACAATTTCTGAACTCAAAGCTTCAATACAGGTCAAAAAAAAAACAAAACACAAATTTGTCTTATATTCATGTACGATCACAGACAGGCAAACGGTGGGCAATAATGTTTTTGCCTGTGTCTATGGGTATCCTTGGATACACGTCTACAACTGAATAACTTTTGGAGTCAGCCCAATTAAAGATGGTCGCCACAGGCAACTGATCTTAGAAAACCCAAAAATAGCTATAACGTAGTGAGTTTTATAGATACTGAGTTATAATTTGATGTGGTGGTACCTGAGAGTCATCTCAAACACATGCTCTAAATACAACATTTTGCACAATATCTTTGCTAACAACTTTGGCATTAACTGTTGGGGTCAAATCTCAAAATATCTCACAAATCACATGGCAAATTTTAATGAAACTCTCTGAAAGTGATCACTGGATGTGCATCTACAATTAACATTAATTACCTTTCAGAGTCATTCCCATTCAGGATGGTTGCCTCAGCTAAACAAGCCTAAACAGTTATAATTCAGTCAATTTTAGATAGTGATCATTGTTTTAAAAAATGAACAAAAATGTCTATAACTCATCAATTCTCAGCTGAAGATGATCTTAGTTTAAATCTCTTTCTTTAGGCAATGCTAAGCCTTTAGCATTTGTAAGTCATTACAGTCACTTAAAAAAATAACAGAAAAAAAGTTTTATCCTAACCTAAACTACTTTTAAAAAGTAGCATGCACAACCTGTCATAGTTTTATTGCAAAAAAAAAGGAAAAAAAAATGCTACAATGGCTTTGATAAATTAAGGTTTTGGCTTGACAGCTACAAGGATACACAATGATGTTGCTGGAGATCAGAGACAAACTCAGAGGAGATAGACTGCTTGATGATGAGTCTGACGAAGATCAAGTGCGTCAAATAAACTGCCAAGGTTCTGGGAGACGCTCCTGAAGGAGCACAGAGAGTGAAAGACACACACACACAAACAAAAGATAAGCAGGGAACAAAAAGAAAATAACACCCCACTGTCACAGCAAATCATGACACAAAGAGAATATAATATTTTCAAGATATTTTGATGATGACTGTTTCATTTTTCAGTTATTTTACTAATAACTAGCAATGACTCTACAGTACTGGTTCTGAATAATCACCTATTTTTCTGACCTGCTGTCTCAGGGGTAAATAGGGAATTATGAATGGAAAGTCTCACGCAGAGAAAAAACTGTATTTAATAGAATAAAGTGCAACGCTTCATGTCCAAAGAGTCTGTACTCAGGCTGCACCCCTTGTCTTCTTCCTGTCACAGATATCAAGTTCCAGCAGAGGGAGCTTTAAGCAAGGCTACACAAACAGGTGTAAGTGATGAAAAAATGTTTTAAACAGACTGACCACTGTTGTTATTATTATGTTTTTTTACAGGTGTATTTGACATCAGAATTTAATCATCTAAACACACTGATGACGTTTTTTTTTTTTTTTGCATTTGTTTGTGCATATGTCCAAGATATGGTTCACTCAACAAACAAAGGGAAATATTCATTCCTCAGTCATAAAAATCAGAGCATATTCTAGCTTCCAGAACTGGACTCTCACACTGCAATTTATACTCAGCACCTTTTTCGGCTGATTTAGGTTTTGGTTCAGATTTCTGACAAGCGATCCCAAGTGATGGTGTCTGATATGTGCTTTAGGATTTAACTCATCTCATTAAGATCCTATCAGCATCACAGATAACAAGAGAGCTATCTCCAATCAACACCAGGGGGTGCAATTATTTAAGTGACTTCAATTAGGTAGCTTTTGTGTGGCTATTTTTACTCTGCAAATTAAAGATAGAATCCAAGAGTGAAATATGTAGTACTATTAATCAAGCTGCATCTATCTATCTATCTATCTATCTATCTATCTATCTATCTATCTATCTATCTATCTATCTATCTATCTATCTATCTATCTATCTATCTATCTATCTATCTATCTATCTATCTATCTATCTATCTATCTATCTATCTATCTATCTATCTATCTATCTATCTATCTAAATGTAGCCTCTGCAAACCTCATCTCCAGCTTCATATAAATGATGAATTAACATCATCATTAAATAATAATTGAAAATAATTGAGTCCTTCATTTGCTGCCATATTTGCCTGTCACTGTAACTCTCCAGTGTGTCTGTCCAAACCTCCCTAACCGGATGGGATACATGGTTTCCTAAATTAGGAAATATTGGAAAGGGAGGTGCGCCTGACAGATTTGTCAAAAAAAAAAAAAAATTCTCAGATTGTGGAGAAGCTAACTTTTGTTGAGATCTGAAACTGTTGTCATTCTGTGAGAATCAGGTCAGAAATGATTTTATGATAAGGCGATCACTATGTGTTGTGTTGACCTACAGCTCGTCTGGTTTGCTTTGGATCTTCTTGTCAAAGGAAGCAGGTATAAGCAAACAATGACATTATGATTGGGGGATACTTGCAAAGCTTAACGTCGGTGCTTGACTTCTCACTACCAAGTATTAACCCTGACCAGGAATGTCAAACTCAGTTACATTTGAAGGTGACAATAAAACAAACAAACAAACAAACAAACAAAACAAAAACCCCCCACAAAAAATCCAAGGACCAGTTTTGATTAATATTTTAAAATAATTATGCACCAGCACATAGCAGAAATCTCAGCAAAGAACCTGTTTTTATTGTAACTTCAGCTTCAGCTAATTTTTTTTTTTTTTACACAAATCTATAAAAAAACAACATGTCAGGCATAAAAGAGTATTTTAGTGCCAACAAGGTGATTCTCAAAGAGCTATGAGCTGAAAAATCGTCACAAAGCAAACGATCAGCTGAAAAATGATGAACCTCTCAGATTCTGTGTCGGGGCTGCTGGATTTGTTTTCCTTTCTTCAGTAGCCATTTCAGATACAGTTCATCTGCTGTAAATATTGTTTGTGCCTGACACTTTTGTATCCTCCACTTCTCTGGTTTCTTCTATTTTTGGAAGAGACACTGCATATCATGCCTGGAGACACCATGTTTTAGGGTAATAGCTCTTTATGAATCACCTTGTATGAACAAAAAGACAGTTTTGTGTTTGGTGAACTGTAATCTATGGGATTTTTCCACAGTTATGCCTAAATAACTGGGAAAAAATTATTTGGTTTTGTTGTTACAAAAAACCCTCTATAAAACAATTTAAAATTCTGTTGTAAAAACACAGGCCCAATACATCTGTTATGTAATGATTCATAAAACATTTTTGAGTTGCTCACAAAACATTCCTCTAAAGTTGATCAGGTACACAGAATGGAATGAAAAATGCAGCTAATTTTAGGAGCTTTAGAAAGCCTGGAAAAGTATTGCTCAAAACAACTTTAAGAACTTGGAATAATACTCTCCTTGGGAGCAAAACATAAAGAAATGAGATAAAGCTTAAAACTCTCCATTATGAGGATTAATTGAATGGGTTACATTTGTTTTATTATAAATTGTGTATTTCATGCAGATCTGCCATTAGAGACAGAAAAAAGACATACTGTAAAATGTATAGATCTCATATTAAATAAAATAATAATGAATAAACATACCTGAACATGTCAAATCTGCATCATTATCCCACTGTTTTATTATCATCATTATATTATCATTGGTGCAAAATCTGCAACTATTGCATTCAAATACCACATGACGTTGTAGGAATAGGACAAAGACTCAGAACATGCGGCAACAGAAATTTGACTTTTTGAAATGTTCAATATGTAACCAAAATGATATCAAAGTAGTGTTTGTGAATAAGCATGCCAGTGAGATGGGTTTATGAAACCATCAACAAATATTAATAATGGATGACGTGTCTTCATCAATTCCCGTTGGTTAAAAAAGGAGCCATATTACCTGGTTTATGGGAGCTGCCATGTTGTATTTTGGGAGTCAGTCTGTGCACTAAAGGAATGTAGGGCTGAAAATCCCACCTACTCACATGCTCAGTGTTTTATTTTAGGCATTGAATGACTAATTTCAACAACACGTTTTAGAAAAATCAATAATTGAACATACACCAGCAAAGTAACAACTACTTACGTCAACAAAATTCACCTTAGAATGATCTAAGGTGCTTTTCTTTTTTTTATCAATCAAATGTCGCATTCATTTACATTAGACTTAAAACTTCAACTGCAGTCGGCCTTGTCACTTTAGCTTCAACTTCTGTGTTTTGTTCCTGTGTCTAGTTATAATATCTGTCAGTGTCTGTCAATCTGTCAATGAGTTATAGACACAAAATGGGGGCTCTGATATGAAAACTTGATAATGCTGAGTACAAATATTACTGGTACCTTAATGTTCATTAGACACTCTGCAGCCAGATGTTAACAATATATGGTAGAGATTGAGCTATGCTTTGTTTTATCTCCATGGTCTTGATCACTTGGCTTTACTTTACAGTGTTATTCATGCTTTCATGACTTCATGTCACCTGTGTGCATCCTTAAAACAGATAAAGTCAGCCTCTCTCTCCATAACCATGGTTGACACAGACTCTGCATCTTGGCAGGTCAATAGATTGTCAACATAAGAGGGACCTTTCACAGGGAAGAGATAAATGTCCATCAATAAGAGGCTGACAGGTCAATAGATATCCCTGACCTCACTGCCACAAGCGTTAGTACCATGTTTAGAGGATGAGGAACCAGACAGAAGTCTGAGAAGTTAGAAAAAGGAGTCTTCTGTTCTTTGCTGTTGAAAGGTCTGGCTCCATAGAAGATCTGTGACGGACGCGCAGAATGGATGGTTTTAATATTTGAAAAACTAAATGTAATTTATGGTGTGTTTGAGAAGATGAGGTATGATAGAACTTAAGTCAGTGCTGACTCAAAAAGATGTTTTCTACATGTAAAAGTTGTTTAATTTCTGAAGTGTTGGACAAATGATGAACAGGCAGATACAGGTGGATGACACTCTATACACAAGTTAGTGCTGCAGGTCTCTGCTGGCCATATTACAAAAGAAAACTGTGAGCTTTCAAAGCAATGAAACTTGTTTGAGATAGTTCATCCATTAAACTGAATTAGTTAAAGGTCTAGATTTAGGAAAAAATTAAACTAGCATTCCTTGAAGGAAAGCATGTTTCAGATCTTCTTGCATGCCAAACCTTTAAACAAAGATCTTACTCATTAGCTCTTAAGAGTATTTGATGGGAATGACTCTCAGCTACTACCACACTAAATCTTAGCTCCATATCTGTAAAACTGACGAGAGTTATAACCATTTTTCTGTTGATGCAATGACCATGTTTGCATCATGCATACAAAGGCTATTTTATAAACCATTACATTAATGTCAGTTTGACATTACACATTTATTTACATGCAATGCAGTAGTTACTTGCAAAAGCAAATAGCAGCAGCATCAGCTAGCTTTAGCATTTCCAGTACAGCCAAAAAACATGGTTTGCCAAAACAACCATGTAATGCAAAATTGATGACAATGTAAAGGGTTTTTATCTTGTGTTTTAATAAACTGTCATGATTTTTGGGAGGTTGGAGTTGTTTTAAGATGTTAATAGCCCACTTTGGTCTTGGTCCTTCTCAGATTACTCGTTACCTCATCAGTTCAATCAAAGCTAATTTATATTTTTCCAAACTGAAATTGTTCAAAAGGTTATCAAAAACAGGTAGGATAATAATTATGACTAATCTTTCCACAGAATCCCACTTTAAAAATCTGAACTATTCCTTCAAGATAAACTATTCCAGTGGAGAGGAGAGATACAGGAACAACAATAGAATATTCACACTGAGAGGTTTTCCTTAGTCTAGATCTAAATTAGAGATATCATGAGACAAATAAGGTTGAAATTGAATATTTTATTTGCAAATGAAAGAGTAATAACTCAGAGGTCGTAAAAATATACATTTTTTACTTGTGATATTTACATGGATTGTTTTCATCAAACAAACAAACAAACAAACAAAAAGGTCTCTATCTTTAGAAAACCAAAGAGAATGCACATCAGAAGAACAGATGAGAGTAAAGTAAACAAAGTGTCTTCCGTTTCTGTTTAGCTGAGCTCGTCTCCCCCTGACACTGAAACAACGCAGTCCGGAGGAACAGCCAACCTCACTGATTCCACACTGACCAATGATGAACAGAGCACACAAAAAGTGCAAAGTACATGGATGAAAACATTTGAGAAACAACAGAAAAAAACGACAAAAATAAAGCTTCAAAAGTTTTTGTGTGGTTATATTTACAATTGTAGATGTTCTTCTTTATTTTTATTTTTAATCGATTACAGTTATGTTACATCAAAGCAAAGCATTCCCGTTCATCTGCTCAATCGTCTAAGACATGCAGGTACCTTTGCTATCTGTATTCGTTATCTATACCTTCCTGAGGTGGAATTAAGTCCCATCCACCTCCATTCTTAAAAAGTAATAAGACATCACATTCTCTTTTACTGACAGACAAGGCTAAACCACAAATCTCCCTGCTCAACAGCTTTATCCAGAAATAAAACTGCCTAATAGAACGTAAAATACTGTAGCTACATGAGATTCATACTCCTATCATGTACCGCGGGATGACCATTAACGATTTAACTGCACCTCTGAGTGTTGATAACAAGATAAAATGTAGTGCTGATGGATATTCTTTCAAAGGATGAGATTTGACATGCTGCTGAAGCTCTGAGCCGTGATGTGTGTTAAGACTTTACTCCTCCACTTAAAGAACTGACAAAAGCAACGTTTGTTGAAAAAAAAAAGAAAAAAAAAGTTTGTTGGACCACAAAATGGGATGCAACGTGAGGGTTCATAAACTGGGGAATCTGCCACCTGAGACTTGCAGATGCAGGAAGGCAAATAAAAATGAAAAAAAAAAAAAAAGGTTGGAGGAATTTAACAGCTGGAAGACTCGTCGTGTCCCATCCTCCACTTCCCTTGCTACTTTCATCTGCTGAGGAGGGAATTTCAATGACAAGAGCCCCACAGTCCTGGCTTGGTACCAAGCCTCTCCCAGCTCCCTCTACCACTCTTGTAGATTCCAATAAAAGAAAAAAATCTTTCAGCATATGCAATCAAGATTGTTAAAATGCACAGCAGTGTCTGTTTTGCTGTAAGTGCATGGAAGTGTGTGTGTGTGTATGTGTTTGGTTACAGTAGCTGATTTTATGTGTGTGTGCTGATGTCCTCTGAGTGATGCAGTATAGAGTGTCCTATTCTGTGCTGCTTTTAGTATCCTGGTTCCATCAGTCAGCCGTAATACCGCCAGACATTCGATTCATCAAATTGATTCTGAAGGAGTAGAAATAAGAGGGAATGGTGTTTGGGTTTTTGTTTGTGCGAAAGATGCGAGCGTCTGTTGGGTGAGTGCGCGCGCGTGTGTGTGTGTTCATGTGCATCTGTGAGCATACATGAAGTGCAAACCTGCATTTTTGTGTGCATCAGCACATATGTACCTGTTTATGTCTATGTATATACAAATTGTACCGATTTTTATTGTGTGTGTACGTGTTTGTGTGTGCACCTTGAGATGCCATCAGTACACCCAGGGCCGAGTGCATTCTCTGTTAAGAGACAGAAGAAAGAGAGAGTACAAGTAGCCTCCGGAACTGATGATAGTTATGAATTATGGATTTTCTTTGTCTCGAGACGCCGCCCACACAAGCGAAAACATGACTGTGGCCTGTGAAGCCGGACTCAGCAAGCATCTAAAAAAAAAAAAACTCAGCAAAAACTAAAATAAACCCTGCCAGTCTGCAGTCATGTACATTTGGACAGAGGTTATTTTGCTCGACTGCTTCCTTCACATTCAGTGAATGGCTAACTTCAGAGTATGTGGGTGTGGCCCAGGGGCTTACACTGAATTTACATGCACACACCCACACATACACACACATTTACAAGCATGCAGGCACGCAAGTTTTCACACAACTCCCTCTTCCTCCCTCCCGCCCACACAAATGGCAGCCTCCCTGGTCCAAAATTAACTGCTGCCGCTGGTTAAATATAGAAGGCATTATTTAATTTCCCTTGCATTTAAGTTAGGTGTGAAATCCAATGTGTGAAATCAAACAACATGTGCTTTCCAGGCAGATGCTGCAGGTTTGAAGTTTTAAATGTGACCAAATCCTTCCTAATGGTCCAGAGAGAAAGATGATAGTAGTTTCAAGGTACAAAGTGAAAGTGTGGAACATATTCCTCTGATACTAAAACGGCAGTGGTAAAATGTGTCCTGAGAATAAAGATTGATGAGTTATAAAGTAAGAAAAGGTAGAGATTATTTAAGGGATAGGTGACAAATTAAAAGAAAAAGCAACACAAGTGTTTAACTAAGGTGTTGGCCAACATGTGCTACCTGAACCATTACTTAAAGAAACTTTAGAAATATTTCAGGCATTGATTACACAACTCCACATATGTTTTTTAAGAGATTTTGTTTTCCCCATTTGAAAAATAAAATATCTTCATCATGCTGAAATACCCAGGCCACACCACTAGGAGGTGATTATGTTGATATTATGAGACATAAACACAAAAGAACATTCTGAGCATTGCAAAAGATTCCCCTAAAACAGTTTGAGTTTGTTTTTAAGTGTGATGGCAACCAAGTTAGGATGCAAACTTAAAAAAAACAAACAAAAAGTTCCCATTGTTGTTGTCGTTTCTAGTGCAGAAAGCAATACTGAGCATGCAAGAAGTAGTGTGCCATGCAATCATTCCAAATCATCTCAGAATCTCTGTATGTCAAGTTTGCAGCAACACAAAAACAAAAAAGGTTTTTTATCTCTAATCTCAATTATTCTAACCAAAAACACCATTTGTATGTGGACGAGAGGTGCAAACACAGCATCCATTTTGGAAAAGATCTGCATTAGTGTGGACGGAACCTTATTGAAAGAGATAAGTAATTCAAAAAATTTAAAAACTAAAATTGATCATTTACATTTGCCTGCTGTTTTTGAGTGTTGCTTTATTTTAAAAGAGAGAAGACAAGTCAGAGACTTTCACAACCTTAGTTATTTTCTTTCAATTTGTCACCTAAATGTGGTTTGCTTAAATATCTATATTTTTTTAGATTTGACTATTCATATTTTAAAACACATGTGTTTTAATCCTTTTTTTCTATTTTGAAGACAGGTTGGCTTTTGTTAAAGCAAATACTTAAACAATGGTGGCCATGAGGAAGAATTCCTTCCCATTGCTCTTGTAGGGAACAATGGAATCTATACATTACATGGAATTCTGGACAGCAGTTTTGATTATAACTTGGTTTGAACCTAACAAGATGAATATATTTTTCCACTTTCATAATCCATCCCATGAAATACTTGCTTCACATGAATGTGAATGATGAAACTACCACAGATGACATCAGAAAAAAAGACACTTGGATTAAATCCACTTTGGGTTTCTCACTTGACTCTAGTGTAAGAGGAAAATTTCCTCTCATATACCCTTATTATTAAATTAAATGACATCATGTGCGTATATCTATCAGTATGTACAATATAAAACAAGACTGATTACAGAATGTACAGTACATAGTCCTGTGGCATGGGATTGCGTTCTCACCATTCACTTTGCTTGGTGCTCCCTTTGCACTATCTGTTACTGAGGCATATTTCTGAAGTTGTTCCTCTCAGCATTTCCTGCTGTTGACCCTCTGAGCTGCTTGTGAACAGAGACTTAACCACTGGTATGCTGAAGATAAGGACCAAGAAAGAAACCATCAAAAAGAAGAGGGGAATGCAAAGGCACGCTAGATAGGCTACTTGCCCTTTTTTCAGCTACTTTCAACCAAAATTCACCAGGTCTGTCAGAGGATACAACAACTACAGCATTGCTCACAATGTCCTTTAACCATGCAAGTGATTTGGTGAGACAACGATCAAGTGCCACACTACTGTTATGGATCCAAGGAAAGTATTGACAGTGATACCATACAAACCCTATATGATTGGATTATCTAGAATCACACTCTTTGTTTTCTTCACTTAGATGTAATATTAGTAATTTGATGTTGTCGTCAGTTCTTTGTGCCTTAGCTTGATGCAGTACTGTACAGGAGGCTGAAAATATTGAAATCCATCATCTTACATCACACATTCATGTTGACAGAATTTGGCTTCAGTTTAGAAATGTAGCAGGTAAAGAAAAATGTAAAACCAAAACCAATAATAACCCATCCTAGGGATTGGTGGCACTTCTTAATATGGATGATTGGACACTTGGCTGTCTGTCACTCTTTACAACCTGCTCAGGGAGAAGAGGATAACATAGACAAAATAAAGGAAAGTCCAGCTGGTCTAATAGTTACTTATTCCTATATTTAAAGTATCACTATAGGTCTAATAAATACTAGTAAATTATTCAGGGAGAATATTTGGTACCAGAATAGGACAATGTAGATAGGATGTGGAAGGGGAGTTACGAGTCCATTGATGTGACTTCACCCGTCAATGCTACATCCTTGTACTTGAAATTTCCCCTGCCGACTGGTGAAGCAGATGTGCCGTCTGCAAGCCAGCTGAGTCAGTCTCTGGACAGCTGTGGTTTCTTCTGGGTTCCTTGCGAGAGCACAAAAGACTGAGAGCGCCGAAGCAGATGATGTGCATGCCACACACCGTGCCTGTCCACATGGATGGGCACAATCGCCCCAGCCCATGGGAGGCAAAGCGGTTAGTGGTTTTCGAGCAAACGCTGGAAGCAGCCAGACAGAGGTGAAGAGTGACATAAATCGGAGAATCACCTCAAACCCTTATCTTTTGACTAGAAAATAATCTAAAAGTGGCAAACATGCGAGCACTTTCTTCTTCTTAGCTTCTGCCCTTCATGTATTCATCTTATGCAACTTATGGTAACCACAAGTACAACTTCCCAAAGTTTGGACTGATTCTCATCCAGCCTGGTTTTCCTTTCTCACTCATTCCTTTGACTGAATTCCTAACCCTTTGATTGATAAATAAATAAAAGCTCTACTGGGGGCATCTTCCACCTCAATGCACACAGTACGTCTCTGTGCCTTCTAAACCCAAAAGAAGGAACTCAGAAACTAGGTTCTGCCTTCAACCATGAGACACAAACATTTTTCCATGTCACGTCTCTGCTTCTTTCTTTGTTTTTGTTTTATGTAATTCTTAAGGGGGCAAGCATGTCTTATTTTCCCTTTTTAATTATGCATTCATTAAAGTACTTTTGAACTTATAGTATTGATTATTTTAATTACATCCTTTAACTTGTTGCATTTCTTTGTTTATGGAAGAGTCTCAGTCTTTGGGAGAGGGTACTAAGGGGCTTGGGGAGGAGTAGGAGTCTTACATGGCTGCAGGACGTGGGTCGGCTTTCAGTCCTACACAGTCTGAAAGGCCTTGGTCTGGGCAGGGACCATAAGGGTTGGGGGTGTTGGGCCAGACATGTTCCTGGAGTTGAATTTGGGAGTGGTGGGGGGCTCAGGGGTCTTGGGGGGTACCACTGAGGTGTAGGATGGAGGGGACTGGGGAAAGCCTGGAGGCTGTCCGTTTTCCTTGAGAGCTGCTACGGCAGGTGGACGTGGGCGGTGGCCGCGCTGGGTGCAGTTGTGCACCATTGACTGAGTGGAGGAGGCGCCGGAGCGCGAGCTGCCGGAGCGGGATGAGGACAGGGAGTTTGGCTTCACGAGCTTGGCCTTGGGAGCCTCCGCGTCCTCCCTATGGTTGGAAACAGAGCAAATAAACATGACAACACTGGTTTTATTTAATAACTAACTCTTGAAATAGAGAGGAAGACCCTTCCTCTCACCTCTCCCAACAAAAAAAATCTCAATAAACCGCAAATACGTGCAGCACAGTTCTGTTTTATTACCATGAAGTATTCTGAGGGTTTACACATGTGGGACTTGTATGTTGTTTGGTGGTTCATGTAATTCATGAGATATCCTCCAGCATGAAATCACGAAATCTGCTAGTCACTAGTTTCTCAGACACCTGTGGGGGGAGGTGCTGAGAACTCAAACTGATTTTTAATCACAAGATAAAACTTTACCAGTCAGCATAAAAAACATAGATACTGTATATAACCTGTGAGACAGATCTTAAAAATGACTAACATTTTGAGCAAAATTGTAGTCCTTTGTATTCTTGTATTTACTTTGTTTGGTATCTAAAATACAGAATATCTGAACAGAAAGTCACAATAAAGATTCCTCTGGCTACATGCTATCCAGCAAGTTGCACATAATAGGGTTTCATAGCTCTTCTTGGAAAAAAAAGAAATTAACAGCAGTAAGTAAATATGGATTTACTGTATTGCCAAGAGGTTTGGTAGAGCACATTAGTGGGAATGCTCAGGCTCTTAACATTGTATGAGAGCAAAACAAACCAAAACCAAAACACTTAATCACATTTACATTATTTAGCCAAAGCTATTTTTTCAGCTGTGTTGTATTATTCATTGTTAGGGTAATAAATTCAACCTAAACAACTGCAGTCTTTCACAAAAAATAGTGAAAGATTATAAATATATAAATGTATAGAATAATAAATGCCACTGTCTTGAACATAATTCTTTAAAGTGTAGTTCTATGGGGACATTATGAGCAGTCAGTGTCCTACCTATTGTAGATAGCTCTTCTAACAGCTTCAGTTTGAAGAAATAGAGATTAGTTCTGACTAGATAGTCAAACTAATGGCTAGTCTGAGTGGGGTGAATATCAAATAAAATGTTTGCCATCTTAATCTCAAGAAGTTTTAATATCTGTTTATGCTATTAATGGAGCATGTTGAGTGTACTCAGCCAGAGAACTCTCACGGAAAAAAGGTGGTGTAAAAATATTAAACAATCAACTCACATTTGCTTAAACCACTAGGAACTTCTCTAGTTTTTACACAACTTTACTTTTGCATCAGATTGTTTCTCTGGTTGTGCATAACGTGTTCCATTTTGTAGCGCCCCAAATGGATTTTCATTGCTACTGAACCTCCGACCACAATAATTTTTGTTCTAAATAACCAGACCCTTCTATATAAATAACAATTTATTGCAAACGTGACCCAATGTTTAAGTTCATAAAATAGCGTTCACACAAAACAAAAATTTGAGCATTTTTTAAGTTGGGTGTGATCTACTGGACCTGCTCAACTAGGCATTAGCTTGAATTATTATCTGTTTCTATAAACTTAGGTCAATCAGAGAGCTATCTACAACAGGTAAGATATTGATTGTTCATAACCTTTCCACAAAAGCCCATTTCAGAAGATTCTTATTTTTTAACTAAGTAAGACAATTCAAGTTAACCAATCTTTACTGTATTTACTCTTTTCTTACCTCCAAACACATGCATTTATAAACACAATAAATATAAAGGGATTGTATGAAAACATCTCTGAAAAAATTCAAAGAACAATTGGCCTTGCACATTACTTTTCTTACTTAGATAACAGGTGCACACCTTGTATTTCCAGAGATAATTGGATGTTGCTTTGTTAGTTTGTAGCAGACCTAACTAGTTTTACAAGGGTTTCAGCTGAACTAAACAGTCACACATGAATTGTGTAATCACAAACTTGTGAATTTATTCGTTTACTTTAACAATTTTTGTATAACATGAACCATTTATGATTACAGGAAATGGAAATACTCACAAATCCTGAATAGAATATAAAGCAGAGTGTGTATATATGTACAAAGTGTGTATATATGTGCCGGTGCTTTCGTTGAGCCGGTGTTGTCAATTCCGTAACTTACTAGCTGAGTTTAGATCAACAAAACAAAAAAAAAACACAAAAAAGTTTTGAACTCTTACGTGATTACTTTCAGCAACAAATAAGTTATAACAACGACAAAACACTGAAAAGGTGTAAAAACGAGCAGACCAATTAGAAATCATATAGGAAAAGATTATGACCGAACCTGATCTCATTTGGGGTCTCCTCCTCTTCATACTTCTTTTTTTCTTTCTTCCGGAAGACGAGCCAGATGATTAATACGACAATGAGGACTCCGAGGGATATTCCCACCACAGCACCCGCTACCATCCCAACATCCCTCACGTCTGTGGATAAGAAAGGAGGCAGTGATGAGAGAAAGATTCACTCATTCTCTCTGGAGAAATATTATTCATAGCGTTCACTGTTAGTCTTAAATTCATAAATGCTCCTTCCACAAGCTTATTTAATAAAAAAACACTTCCTCTTTTTGTTGTGTCACAATATCTATATTTTAATTTACTAGCAGGGCTGGAAAACTGTTTCTGCTGAGCTGCTAGTTCTGTCGTTTTCCCCCCACACGTGACCCTGACCTGGGACTTTCAAGGAGTATATTAGTGTGACAGTGCAACACGGCATTTAGAGCAGGGGTGGTCACCAGCAGCCACCACTTTATGTGTTAAAATACTGAAGGGGAAGTGAGAAGGGTGAAGACACAGAAGAAGACAGGGAGGGGAATAAATGGATTTCCAGCTGCAGTTTGAAACAATAACCATCACTCAGCGCTCCGGTTTAGTGTGAGGTGAAGAGGGCGATGGAAGTCCGGAGAAAACTCACGCTGCATCGTGACCTCGATGGTGCAGTTTTCCTCTCCCACGTCGTTACTCGCCGTGCACCTGTAGACACCTGTGCTCTCCATGGTGAGATTTCTCAGGGTGACGATCTCCGGGTTCTTCAAATCTGGGGAATAAAAACCAGTCTTTTGTTTTGCACCATAATAAATAATTTACAAAAAAAAAAAAAAAAAAAAAAACCCAACAGGATATTTTCCAATGAGGTCCATCCTGCTTTGGAAGATTTGAAGACAGTAGCAGAAGTGTGAGTGATGGAGACCTGCAGTCCCGTGGGATATTCAGTCATCTCCACCGCTGACAACCATGTGGTATTACCTTTCACTACCCATACTTAATGGATGGTGATGCTGTATGTTATCATCCAATGCAAACTAATTAAAATGAACAGGTGGTGTTTGGTTGATGTGATTATTTTGACGTTTTTTGTCTGGAAATGGGCCGTCATGGATGCCAGTTGACCGCCGAAGTGAAAACTGAGACAGGGATGTTAGTATCATGGGGTGTTTTTGCCTGTCTAGAGACCTTTCTGCTATAGACAATCTGTTAATTTTTGGAGGCGCATATGCTTTATTTCCTTCGAGGCACGGGCCAGTATGAGATTTTAATAACCTTAAGCAAAAACGTACAAACATGGTTTATTTGCTTTTATTTTTGCAAATATTGCTACTACTTCTGCCTAAGTCATATCAGATTCTCCTTAGGTATAATTGTATAATAATACCTAATATAATATTTGAAATTTTTTTAATTTTAATTTACAGACGCAAACAAGGAGACTGAGAAGTTAACATGTTGACAGTTTCTCTGCTGAAAATGAATGTGTCAGCTTTGTCCTACACTCAGGACAGTTTTGAATCAAATTTGTGATCTTTTTTTTTCTTTTACTCATTTATTTTTACAGTGATATTTAAAAGTAAGGTTAAATTTCTAATTTATTCACAAGTATTACAATTATCTTTTTTAAATTTAACACCAGCAAGTCAGCAGGCAGTAATAAAATAATGGTTATTATGTTTTTGAACAAATTATAAAAAACAACATGGACATTATTCACCATAAGCAGCTTTTTAAATGACACTGTAGGCAGTTCTTCAAAAACAAAAACAAAAAAAAAAACCACAAGTCATTCTCATAGGGAGCTGAAGTTTCCCTTTTTTAATGTTTTACCAGTTGTTATGTCATGTTCCTTAGATATAAGGTGTGTTTCCATGAAAACAATAAAAAGAAAAAGCTGTTGTCTTCCTTTCTTATCAGCTCCACAAAATAAACACAAGTCACAAACTAATTTAGAACACTAGATCAATTTATTTTTAATTCAGAAGTAATTGTGCTTGTATAACAGAATATTACTTCTGTTCTGCTCTTTGCAAAGTAAAAAGTAAATGTCACTTATTTAATTAGCTGGGTTATTAGCATTTATAGCAGCATGGAGGCCACTGTATATTTCACCTCCTAACATACTAACTGGTAATTATCCATTGGCTAAAATCTTAACAAACATAAAAGTTTAGGGTAATTTTCCTCTCAGCTTCTGTACATAACTGAATGATGGCTCAGAGGAACATGTCCGTTCATGTAGGGGTAAAACAAAAACTAAGCCCTGTTTCTCTGTTATCTTGTTTTTAGGCATTTAAATATCAGGAACAATATGATGGAAAAGCCCAGTGGTTTTGACGCCTTGACTTTTTAACACCGTGGTACAGCTTGAACCTGGCAACTGGGCCATGCATATTAAATAAATATGCCAAAATCCACACAAATGAAGTGTGCCTCAGGGCTTTAACAAAAATATGTCTGTTTGTTTGGCTGGTTGGTATAGAAGACAGCTGCAAATCCATTCAGAGTTTTGCATTTGATTTTTTTTTTTCCCACTTTGCCCTCAGTCCCAGAAAAGACTGTCCTCATGCAGGAAAATGATTCACTTGAGCCAAGATGACATTTCAGATTCATTAGATCCCAGTGTCAGTCCGATTCCTTGTATTAAAATAAGTAATCCCAACAGAATAAAGCCACAAATCACAAGATTATGCTCTTTTTGATTTCCTGGAAAATAACATACAGTGCACATTTTTTGTGGCCCTAGGATTATTGCTCACAAGCGGAGAGAATCACAGTCGTCCAAACATATTAATGGGAAGTGGATTAAATAAGAAAAACTGAGCGCATCTAAGTGCCCTTGAGCTAAGTGTTGTAACTTTTAATTACTGTAGAGAAGCGGCTCGAGGATCAGCACTGGGAGGATGTGGTTCGGCTTGGCAGATTTAGGTGTCAGTGTTTACAAATGTATGAAGGTAAAGACGAGGAGGGAAGTGGAGTAAAGGCGATGTGCTCAGCAAAACCCTTCCTGGAACTCATAAAAAACAGAAAAGCAACTAATATAAAAATGAATTCTCACAGCATTTCTCTGCAGAGGGCTTGAATGGTGAATCAGCATGTCTGTGTAGTGAAGAATTATTTTTCCTTTCTTTTTTTTTTGTACTATTTTTCTTACCTATCAGTGCCAGGTTTGGCAGCTTGCCCAGACTCTTGCCTTTGTCGAGCACTCGGTCCCACTTGTAGCTGATGGGGTCTGAACCGTCGCTGGATTTACAGCTCAGTTTGACATCACTGCCCTCCAACAGTTTTCCATCCATCCAGCACCTTGGCTTCGAGGGCTTGACTATGAGAAAACATAAACATGGACACCAAAAAAACACCTCTTTGTCAAATTGAACAACAAGCTTTATTTAGGATTCTGTATTATTATTATTATTATTAATAATTATTTTATTATTATTATTATTATTATTATTATTATTATTATTATTATTATTATACTGGAATAGAAAATACCACACAGAATAAATAAATTCCCCTCTAGATATGAATAATGTGATGAACCTTCTTAACTGAATGCAAATAAATACATACAAAGTTTTAAAAAATTAATGATTTTTTTTTAAATTTGTGAAATCTAAGTTGCATCATTTGAAAAAGCAAATAAACAAAAACAACAAGATTACAGACGATTACCAAAGTTGTTTCACACGCACAAAAAAGACATCCAGTGGTGAAACCCATATGAATATTATTATGGGATATTTTTAACTGATTTTCATTTTCTTGACTAAAAACATTTAAGCTCAAACAAGATCTTAGAGGGGATCAAAGCATCTTTGTAACAGATGCTGGCATGCACAACTTTGGCCATAGTATTTGAATAAAAAGTTTAATTTTGACTAGACTGATGAGCTAACGGCTAGTCTGAGTATAGCCAACATTAAAATAGATTGCTGCCATCTTAAAACAACTCCAGTTTCCACAATTTTATAGTTCATCCAAACACTATTTTTTAAAGTGGACAGTTTCACATTATATGCCTATTGTGGCAGAAATATTATAATATTCCAGATAGAAGTAGATGCTGACGAATATGAGTTTTTTTCTGGTTGATGCCAATACTGATCTTTAGAAATTAGAGCAACCAATGGCCAACATACAGAACAAATTATTATTTTTTTTTTAAGTTTTGGACAATATGTATTTTTCATTTAACAAACAACAACAATAATTGGTAACCTAAATAAGTTGTATATTTAACAACCCTTAGAAAAACCTGTACATTTAAAAATAACGTATAAAACAACATTCTCACTTAACCCTCCCGTAGCCTTCGGATCACAGTTGTAAAGGCTTATCTACCTCTTTTTGTCTCTCTCTCTCTTTTGAGGGCTTCGGGAGGGTTTAAAAACTAAATTGTGGGCTACAGTGAGCTGGTTGAAGCAGCTGCGGCTGCATCTTCATCTTCATCTTCCTGCTTGGTAATCAGTTCAGCATGCACAGACATGGCCGATTGCCAGTCTTTATTAAGTGGTCGATATCGGCCGATTAAACTTGGTCAACCAATTAGTGGGTCTATTTCTAGACAGAACTGGCCCTAGTTGTATCAGAACCCCTATTTATGATAAAAAATAATGTAAACAATATTTATGATAGATGGCAGAGTAAAGATTTTTAAGAAAGAGTGTTTACCTTAACTGTAATGTTATTTTTGAGATTGGAGTTAGAGGATGGCAGTGGTCCACTTTGGTCTTGACCCCACACCATTTCAAAATAAATATTTTTTGCTTTGTTCTTTCAAACTGAGGCCATTCAAAGAGCTACTTACAACAAGTAAGATATTAATTGCTCATAAACTTTCCACAGAACCCCACTTTAAAAAAAATATGAACTATGGCTTTAAATAGAAATGTTGCTAAACTCTAAATTATTATTCATAACATTACTGGATAACATCCCTTGATGCTTTATCTTAATGGATAAATTCAACCCAGATCACTATTAGAGTAATGTCACAAAACTGATGACACAAACAGAAAAACAAAAACAAAACTCCTACGAGGGATGGATAAAAGTGTCCGTAAAGCAGGTTAGGAATGTTTGCAGTCACATGTTCTCTGGTGGTCAGTAGGTTCGGTCATAGAGTCTGCCACAGCTGGAGGCTCAGCACAGTATAGCTGCTGAGATCGGCACAGCTGCTCTGTTTAGCTACTTGCTGAGAGGCACAGCTACGCTATAAAAAGAAAATAGAGCACAGTTGTCTCGCTCTCAAGTGACATATTTTTAGATGTGTGGTGAACTAAATTTATATATATCGGTATTGTGTTTTTGTGCGACTGTCATATTAGCAGTGTTGACTTTTGTGTGTTTGAGTTTTGTTTTTTGTTTTTTTGTGGGATTTTTTTTTTTTTTTTTTTTTTGCTGCTTGTGAGCAAACCTTCAGTATAAGTAACTCTGACATGGTAACACATCACGAGTATGTCAGAGGCAGAATGCCATCAGCTCCCACACTCAGTAAGCTGTATAATGAGAGGGGCTGATTGAGGAGTGCTGAGCATCTGTCAGCTCTGTCACAATGAGTAAAACCTAACAGCAGCAGGAGCAGTTGGAGTGCAGAACTTTAGTTTTGCAAACTTAAACAAGCAAAAAAAAAAGCTACATATTCACTCTTAATGTCAAAAATCCACACATGGAAAACTGTGACACTTGGGATTGAGCGTGCAAGCTTACACTTAATTTCTCTTACACAAACACTTCTGTTCGCCATCTCATGCCAGCCCAGCTACCAGTTCAGCTGCCAGGGTATTGTCTTAGCATGGGGAGGGAGTGAAAAATTCAACTCTTAGTCTCTCTTCGAACCCCAAAGTGTCACTGCGGAGCTGAAGGCAATTTGTAAAAACTGAGGCTCTAAGTCACTGGAATGTCTTTATGGAAGTGAAAGGAGAGTGAGAGCGAGGGGATTAACAGACTGCTCCATTAGAAAACCAATAACTGCTAGTTGAACTAATCTCCTGTGATGTTTTATTAAATCGTCTGCTTTCCTGACATTGAGAACAATCTTGCTCCTCCCGCTGGACTATGTGTGTTTAGCTCTGGTGGTATAGCGGCTCCTTCTTTGCTTTATGTCCTTCAAAGCTGTAAAGCTATTTCTGAAGTGCACATGCCGTATTAGAGCTGATTAAAGTTGACATCTTTCAATGTCGTTCTCAACTTAAAATAAACCGTCTAAACAGACAAAGTCTTGGATTGCAGAATTTAACTTGATTTTTGCACTCGATCTCTAAAGTCATCAAACAATTTTTGTGCTCTTCCAAGCCCACTTCTATGTTTCTGGTCTCACCTCATCAAGAAAGCAATCCAAACAAACCCAAACAGCATAAGCAAAATCAAATCACACCGTCTGCATCAAATTGAATCATTAGATCAGTCAGCATGATGGAGGAAATGTGCCAGGCTAATGATCTTGTGATTAGGCCTGCACAAGTAAGTGTGTGTGTGTGTGAGGCGTTTTCAGAGTACAAATGAGGTTCTTCATAACCTGATTGCATGTGCATGAATCTGCATGCTCATGGGGCACTCATGTGTATGCTTTACAATGTGTATGTGAAAATACTCACCCAGCACAATGAGGCTGACTTGGCTCCAGATGTACTTTCCGCCAGCCTTGACTTTACAATAGTACTCTCCAGAGTCAGACAGCACCAGGTCACTGATCAGAAGTGAGGCGTCCCCACTCAGGTACTCCCCAGCAAAGGACAGACGGCTGGCCTCGTTGTCTGTGGCCTCGTTGATGTACACCTTGCCTCCAAAGAAGGTAATAATCTTGATGTGGGAAACAAAAATAAACAGGAATTTAATTTACCTATGTGGAATCTCATGTTTATTTTTCACCAATATATATCAAATTGTCTTGTCAGGCAAACCTCTGATGCCCTAAAGCAGTATTAAGACTCCCAGGGGCATCTCGAATAAGGGTAAAAACAAATGAAATAAACACCTTTATACTGAGCTGCAAAACTACTAATTTAAGTACTTTAGCAATGCATATGATGCCAAATAATACAGCAAAGCACAACTATTACAACCCAAACAACTTTATATTTTTTACTTTTATAGGTACTTTCTTGACCTGTTCTTTAGTCCTGGGCATAACATTGAACTGTCCCACTATCACTCTAACAGCGCTGTCTTCTGATGAAACATCTACTTTGTCATTAACTTTCACTACAAAGTCATTTTTAGAGGGCTTTTTTGGAGGGGATTTGATTTACTTTTATTTACCTTACAGGGTGCTATCTTCAGACTTCCCGCTTGTTTCTTGTTGATACAGAGAATCTGATTCTAGATCAGCTAATCCGTTGTGTGCCTATGCATGAAAGAAAAACTGACCCACTGTAAATTAGTCCCTTTTGGCCCTGCCTATCTTGAACATTAGCCTATCAAGCAAGACAGCACCTCCTGCTTGATCACCTATGGACGCTTATATTGCCAATAATAAATAGATTTAGTCTGAAATCCTGCCTGAAAAAAACCCCCCACTTATTTTATTATATTTAAATAATTGTTATCAGCTTTAACCATACATTTTTTCACCATCACAAAGTGCTCTTTTGTGCAGAGGGTTTGTGGGAACATCTATCTTTTTGGTGGATCTGGGCTAGCTGAGGTCATAAAAGGCTAAATTAAAATCTTAAGTTATCCCGTTTCCTTTAAGAATTCACTCATTTCTTGCTGGACCCTGAATCTTCAGTCAAACCTTTAATTATTTCAGTGTTTCTTTCATTAATGCAGCCATTTCCTCATATAAGCACATTTGCTGAACTTAATTGCTATATTTCAACAGTAATACCCTTGATATGTTTGACTGGTAGACTGCCAATAACATTAAGTAGCACATAACTCCAAAAGATATTTTATGCACCGCTGAGACACATCCGCAGAGTCCCTCACAAGCTGAAGTCTTGAAAAATTCAGAATCCCATGTCTCGCCGTATGAGTAACAATGGTAACAATTACTTTAGAATTAACACTCGGGCAAAGAATTTTTTAACAAATGAGTGAATGCATTTACTGGAACGCCGCTACCCTGGCAGTGTTTAGCTGATTATCCGGGGGCGCTTTTATCTCCTTACGGTCTTTGTACAAGCAAAGCTGTCAAACTGACCAAACAAAAGGGTGGAAAAATCTATTCTGGTGCTGATAAAAGATTAAAGTACCCACAGTGGCACAGATGTGATGTTAGCACAAAATAACAGGCCACACAGAAACAAGACACAGTGCATAATGTAACATTGTATTTTCAGACACTATAATATATTTCACTTGAGCTAGTTTGTCTTGAAAGGAAATTACATGTTTTCTACTTACAAGCTGTTATTCTGCAATTAAAAGCTTTATATACAGAACAAAAAAAACTAACAGGAAAAAGTGTAATTGAAAACAGAATCAAATTGGGTGCCATGTTAGATGTTGTAATCACCAGACTTCTGTAGCATGGCCTGTTCAGAAATTGCTGCTTCTTTTAGAACATGTAACTTATTCAGGCTTTAATACAAAATGAATATTTAGGTGAGTAAAATTAAAAGGGATAGTCTAACCATTTTTGAAGTGACGTTTCATCAAATAGTTATCGTTAGTAGCAGCTGTGACAGAGTTGTGCAGAGTATATAGAAATGTACATCAGTCTTTGTTCAGGCTAAGCTTAAGTAAAAGTGCTGATTTGAAGTTTCACCATTGACTTCTAACATTGTTTGTGTTGTGCCCTTTTTCTGTCTTTGGATTAGTTTTATGATATTCTTGTGAATCTGTGTTTCTCTCTCTTTTTCTCTCTGACTCCGTTTACATACAGAAACACAAACGCAGCTGTCACGGTAGCCTATTACTCAGGGCAAGTGAGAGCCTGCAGATGGGGACTGCTAAATGCTTGTGCCACAGCACATCAGCGCCTAAGTAACAGGAGCACCTGCTGGGATCACAGGTGACCACTGGCCACTTCCACATGCATGTACCCAAACAGTTTCTAAGAAAACGCTCCATGAATGCAAACACACACACATTACTGTGCAAAGTGAACTGTCTTAATACATAAACAAAGTATGTAGGTATGTTTCAAAAGATATCTGTATATGGACACAGTTCTGCTGTTATTTATGAACTGTGTGGACATTTATTACTCAGAGAAATGTGAGTGCAGCCTGCACCACACGAGTGTGTGTATTTATGCCTCCGGTTATGTCTGGGTGTATTCAGCGCACATCCTTATGCGAGTCAGATACTGGATGTGCCTATGAGTGAGAGGAATTTAGCAAAATTGGCCAAAGGCTGTTGGTATACTTTGCAAGTTAAATGAGGTAGTTTATTTGTTCAGTATAATTAAAATACTGCAAAATACGGGCCAAAATAAGAGTAAAACGTTTAGCAATTGCGTAACAATTTTACCCTCTCCTATGCAGTCTTGTTTCCATGAATCCTTCAGGCTGGGAAATTCCTTTTTCTCTATCTCCTGCATGGAAACCCACATCTTCAGGTTCAGGAGGTTCTAAGAACGGTTAGTCCAATAAACATCTATGACCAGTCAAGCTATAAGTTGCCAAAGTAGACAGAATCTTTTTTCTTTTTTAATTACGCATTGCTTATTTCTTAGCAATGCGTAATTCAACTTGGTACATACTGTGTACTTACCACGTATGGCCCAGGTAAGTACCATGTGTGTACCATGTAAGCACCATAATACAACCTGGTCCTCATAGGTACGAGGTAAGTACTCAATACTTACCTGGTAAGTACCAGGCTGAAATATGTATTCTTATTTTCTTATCTTATTGAAATGTAAATATTAAAATGACCAGCAAACAGTTGATCATAAGTCTGTTTGGTTATTTTTATGTGACTTACAGCTACAAAGATAAAAAAATACTATTACTAGAACTTCTTGTGCATACTGCATGTGTGCAACACTTCAGTAAGTACCACCACAGTAAACCATCATGGATATGGATACTAAAGGTCTAGACATCATGACCACAAAGCTACCACAACTCCACTTTGAATACTTTGAATGTAGTTTCTCCTGGTGATCAATAAATATATTAAAATTAGTTTGCTGGAAAAATACCAGGTATGCATAAATAAAAAACCCACATACAGTCATAACTACCACTGTGCTTGGTCAATCCTCTGTGTATCTTCAAACATAAGTATCCATAATACTTTGTGCTGCCAGAGCCAGAAATTTCAACTTAGCCTCCTTAAAGTTAATGTTCTCATTTTAAACCAACTACAGACAGATGGCCAGGAGAGTAAAGTAATAAATGCTCATTATACTTATTGTCTAAAAATTTTGGAGAGATTTGTGTCCATTCCTCTAATAACCCTGCCTATAGCTCCTCTGTGTCGTTTAACACAGGCTGACTGTATTTTGGCTAAAACAGCAAATAAGATGTTCATCAGATGCTCATTCCTCCAAACACGGCTTTGTACAGGAAGAAAATAATGGTTTATTGATTTGGTTATAGGCTCATAATCAAAATTTTTAGGCCTTTTGATTTTTAAGTAACTGTGTTTCAGTGTCCTTGAATTTCTACAGCTTTTCTTCTTGTCACAAATACTTCTCTTTGTGTCAGGAAACACGAGAGTACAAAAGCAAGGACATCTCTACTTTCCCTCAGATATTAAAGTTTATGATTTGTTAAAAAATATGACATTCAATTTGGATGAAAAAGGCAATGATTCAAAGCCACTGAAATTATAGTAAAATGTCAAACAAGATGTAAGACAGAAAACCAATATGAGAAAAATAATTTGCATGACAGCAGTGAAATTGGAAGATACTGATGAATTTGCCATCATTGTTTATTCTTTACTTTAATATGTCAGTTTAACAAGTCAACTAGCACTGGACAGATCATGTTTTAAATGTATCTAATTTGTCCTATATTAAAGACTGTATGAGTGTAGTGTAACAAAACTGTCAGTTTCTTCTCACACAGTAATCAGTCTAACACTTAGTAATTTAATAGATTCTTGTTAGCTTTAATTTAATCCAAAAATCAAATAAATTCAGTTGGACAATAAACTTGAACTGAAAAAATGCAGCAAAAATGATAAACTAATATCTTAAAATAATGAACACTTTATTCAATGAGTGCCCAATTTAGAAAACAAATCCCCCCAAAAATTCTGTGTTAAAGTATAAAGTATTTATTACCCTACTTATACAATGAAGAAACAGGCCTAAAGCAAGCAGAAAAAAAAGAAATCTTACCACTTTCTGTTTGGAATTAGATTCCTGGAGTAGCCACTCAATGTCGATAAAGTTGGATGGTGGGAACTGGTGGTGGCATGGTAAGGTAGCGTTGTCCCCAACAACCTTTTTCATTTCTGTCTGAGCACCCACTGACAGCAGGCTGAGTAGAACTGAGGGAGAGGAGAGATGAGGAGATGAAAAAGCAGGTAGAGACATGTCACAGCTGGGGGCACTGACTTAATACAGGAATGAGACAAATTCACTAAAGGTATCAAGCAAATGCACAAGGATGGAACACTCAACTTTGATAGATCTATTGATGCCGTAAGTCATGCTATGTTACTTTTTAGATCACTAGCCACTGTATCTTTAACAAAGTCAGCAATCTCAAGCTCAGTAAATGCTTACACTCTTGTATCAACAAGTTTTTTTTTTTAGGTAGAGCTGCATGATATTAAAAAAACATGTAATTGTGATATTATTGTGATGAACCCACATTTATCACAATGCTCACAACACTTTTTGTGTGCTTTTAGCAATTTTACTCTGATTTATAGCATTTCTCTGTGATTTGCCCACACTGATATTGCAATAATTATTATATTTAAAAATGTTGTGTAGTCCTAGTTTTAGATATTTATAAGTCACAGCCACCACATCTGCATTTTGCTATTCACAACGATTGTTAGGAAGAAAGATTTTTCAAGAAACCATATACACCTGCCCACAACTACTGCAAATGTGGCACGTAAGACCAACACACCCATCAAAAACTTCCACAGTATTCTAATTCGAAAGCTTGTGTTGCAGTGACATTAGTATTAATTTTAAGCGTATGCACAAGAGAGAGACTTTGGGTGTTGGCCAGACTGACGAGGCCTGTGGGAGAGTAGTGAGGCTGATTTATTGAAGGATGCTAGACGGTCGTGTGGGCTTGAGTGAAATGAACTGAAGGCATCAAGCCTAAACAATAGACTGTGTTTGTGTGTTGAATAGGGATGCTGTGCGTCTAAAAAGGGTGGTGCATTACTAAGATATTACACATCCTGCACCTGGTACAAAGATTCTACAATGTTGCCGAGCTGAGCTAAGTTTTTACAATCAAATATGACATGTATTTTTGGCTTGGCTCATCAGACTTAACAGCTCTTCTTTAACTGAAGAACGAGCCAATAGCTTAAGGGAACTGAGTGCTTCAAATAAAAGTTATCCAGCTTGGCAGGTACTCATTTAAAGTGAAATGTAGAGGCATACTTCCGTGTTGGCATACTTCCTAATAGTTTTTCCTGAACTACATATGCTGTGAACAGAATAGATAAACATCACGTGTGGAAGATGGAAGACAGGTCTGTGTCAGCAATGTCACTCAGATAGTGACTGACAAAATGCTTTGGTTTGCAGCAGACAAAATCACATGCTGTCAAATGGTCCACAGGAGACCAGGACTCACTGGACCCCTGTCCACTTGTTCAGTGGTCCAATCTCACAGGAGCCAACACCGTGCTCCGTAAGTGATCTCTAGGCCAATGAAAATGTCAGCTCTGCACTGTGAAACCAATGAGTCAGTGCTGATGAAGGACACAGAGGAAAAGAGCAGCCTCAAAGAAACCCTCTCTTCCATTCATCTATACAGATGGCATCATCTGGTGGAATTCAGCAGTTTTGAAAGTTTTTCTTTTATTTATGTCACTTCTTTGTGAATTCTCAGCTTTATACCCACGCTCTGGCTTCTCACTGTCAATCAGTTTTAAAGTTTAGAGTTCTTGGACAGCAGGAGCACTTTGCTGTTGGCTAAGTGCATCTGTGTCCATTTGGTAACCCTAGAATGACAGCACGAATTGCTGAGGTCTTTCTTTTCCACCTGTTCTCAATTCATTAGTATGCAGGAAAAAAAGGGCCACCCCTCTTCACCGAGGAGCTCCTGCACCCTGAAGGTATTCCCGTTTATGACTTTTTAATGCTGCATTTGCAGGGTCATTCCTCTTGTGGGCTCCCCGCCGATATTGGCTTTAATGTCAGAAAAGGAAGAGAGGACTTTGCAGTATAAAGAATACTTTGGAGAGAGAATACTCAGACCATGTGTGCAGCTGTTTGGATCTAATGGTGCGAGCTAATGGTTGATGGTGGTTCAGAGATCTGCTGGGAAACTTGAACCCCTGTTTTTCTGCAGCTCCAGAAACAATCCTCTGCAATCATTGCCCCCAACAGTAAGGCAATGTGGGGTTAAAACCTGCCACTGTGTAGACATGCTCAACCCTGACCTTAATCCTAACTGCCCATTGCCTAAATAGTTTATTCTATTTCTAAAAGAGTACATAAAATATATATAAAACTGGGGTGACCAATCAGTCAATCAATCAATCAATTAATCAATCAACCAAGTTTATATATATATATATATATAGCACATTTCAGCAACAAGGCAGTTCAAAGTGCTTTACATTAAGCAAAAAGCAAAGGTGGACATTTCCTAATATTGCGTATTATTCTATTAGTTGATTTTACGCAAAAACACAAAAAATAAATTGGGTTTAACATAGTAGGATTGTGGCAAATTTGGAAAACCTTCAGTTCAAAGGCAACCATCTCACTGCTATTCTCTGTTATGCTATGCTCTGGCATAATGCTCTCAGATTATGTCAAGATGCAGCTAAACCCTAGAAGAGCACACCGTGATAGCATGATGCTAGCACCATATGTGGGCATGATGGGGTTACAGCCTAGGCATGAGGCCAGCGTAGTCAGTCCAACTTCAAATTCTCAACCCACACCAGTGTGAGCGGGCCCCATGTCATAGATACACTGCCACTGCCACCAAGAACCCAGTGTCATTATGATGATTATGATGAACCACCAAGACCTTATTACAGAAGTTTTGTGCATTCTCAAAACCCTTCATGACCAATCATGTTCTGTAACACATAACAAGCGGCCCACTACGTTCTTAATACACTGCTGAAGACGTTGATAAGACCCTGCAAAGTCCATTCATATTCTGACAAGTTTTTTATGTCATAGCAGGTAGGGTCTTCATCTGGTGAGAGGGGGGCCTAACTACTGATGTTAAGACAATATGTCATTGTACATCAAAATATTATTGATAAATTGTGTACATTTTACCTTTGAAAAATAAATGTCAGATATGTCTTCAACAGAAATACATTTGTGTTAGCCTTTAGCTAAAAAGCTGACAGACAAGCCAGAGGGATGTATTGCCTGGTGTATGTTCACTGCTTTCCAGTTTTTTTTTTTTGTTTTTTTTTTCTTATTTAGGGTTGAGCAGAGGGCTTTTTTGTGCTGTGGGCTAGATGACATAGCGCTCCCAAAGCAAACTTAGGAGATTTGAGTTTGAATTGGCCTCATTTGCCGTGTGCACAGCTGGGCCTGTTGGCCTGCAAAACTCCATCATTTGAGTAAACATCAACTATGTGACACAACAGAATGGATCTTTGTGGAAGCTTTGCACTCTGGCTATGAAAATTTATTTTGCCTTTATGACCTTGCCTTTCAATTTGCAGCAAAGTGACCAAGAGACAATAAAAAAACATGAACCGTATTAGCATCAGCTTTAAAAATATTCCAGCTTGCAGTTGTGTGTATGCATTCATGGGTTTTTAAGAGATTCCACACACACTTGAGAGAGGCCCTCAAAATGAATGTGGCCATCTTGAAGGGGAGATAAATGCAGAGAGGGCTTGTGATATAGCATTGGTGCCATATCCCGGGCTAAATCCTCCATCCCACTTTCTCCACCATTGTGTCTTCTTTTCTCAGCTCCCCTTGGCTGAGCTTCATACTTTGTGGCTAGTTTCAATCTTTACCCCCAGAAAGAAAGGAAAGAAGCGTATCATAATTAACAAAAGTGGGAGCTAACATCAGAGGTTTAGAAAGAGAGAGCGTGTGAGGGAGAAAGATAGACACATTTGACAAAGAGAGAGAGTGAGAAGCTTGGGTGAAATATGGAGGAACCAATTTCTATGAAAAGGCCCTAGGGGGAGTTGTGCTCCAGTAAATCCGCCTTACAGAGCCCCACAATCTCATTATAGTGTAGCCAGTGAGACGGACAGACAGACAAACAAGACAGGCCTGGATCTTTCACACTGCCCCAAAGTCAAGCCCCGTATCCCCACAGTCAGCACATCAGCTTGGCTGGGGTCTAAAGCTTATGACCTCTGGTACTCAAATACAGCAGATCAGAAAGAGAGAATGAAAGGACGGATAAAAATGAAGAGAGGGAGGGGTAGAGGAATGGTGCATTGCCTTATTTTGAGTTCTTACACCAGGCTAAGTCACTGGTTTGGATGAAGGATTATAGCATCACAACTGTGGGTTTTAGACACCTGATAACAAATGGACAAAAGAAAAAAAAAAAAAAAACAGAGGCACCACATCTGACAATTTCCTGTTTGTGCATTCATGCTGTCTTTTCTGTATGAAATAAGCAAACGTGTCATAATTTATGTGAGGGAACATAACTGCTGCTGTGTATGAGGTCAGCATTAGACTCAACCGCTGTCAAGCCACATAACAAAAGCCCAAAAACTATTTGCTGGCTTTAATCCATTCAGTACTTCAGCCCACATGCCTATGATCTAGAATATAGCTGTGTGAGATGTACACACTCAAGTCACATTTGAGTGACATATTGCAACAGACAAAACAATTATCTCCAACCCTGCCAATCAGTGCCAGAACTCTTTATCCTCGTCTAATTAGAGGCTTCTCAGGGAATGGATGTTAATACGAAAGCAAGGAAACAAGAACAGTTTGGGCTTGATGCATGCATGCAGCAAAATTTCACATGATAAATGCAAATGTAATCCATCCATCGTTACTGCTGACATAGAGCTAGTGGTTTTTAGCTGACTTGGGGACATGCTGAGAGGAGCACAGGGCATGAGGCTGCAGGGAAATAACTCACAGCTCAGCGTGTTGTTTTACGGGCTTTGTTTTACTCCATCCATAATGCTATTGCGAGACGTGGACTGTATTCAATTGCCCACCATTAGCCTTACTATGCTTTAATATAATGTCATATACATTTACAGATGTCAGAACTTTTTCTCCTTTTAAAAATACAGAATTCTTCAGATGTTCTAGCAGAAAAGGTGCAGATCACACAACCATCATTTTGCCAACATCACAGATTCTTTTTAAAAACAACTTCTGAGGAACCAAAGTTTTAAAATGTACCAAGTTATGCTACCCCATTAAAGAACATGTTTTGCATATGGCACACTACGCTAGTCTGTTTGTAGCTTCAGGCTCAAAAACATGAATGTACTGCTTCAATATAAAAATCAAAGGGGCTTGTTTTTTTTGCATTTAAGCTAGTTTTTTGAAGGAATAAAATCCATTAATCGTTTTGCTTCACACTTGGAGACCAGTGCTGCCTTCTGCTAACACAAAGCTTTTCTGAATAACACTTTACATTAAGGAACATAGTTGCTACAAGTGAATGCATAAGGAGTCACAAAATCTCATTGCTACTGAGCATTGGCTTACAATAACTCCCTTTCTTTGTACAACTCAAATGTTAACTATCAATATTGTGTTATCCTGTCCTAAAGTTTTAAGAATATAAACAAAACTGTGCCAATATTTAAAACGTTTTTTTTTTGTCAAAGCTGTATCTTTGTTCCACAATTTGCTAAAAGTGTTTAGCTTAAGTGCCATTTTATATCAGTACACATCAGCAATGGCAATATTTACCCCAGAGAGCAATTTATGGACATGTAGGAGGGTTTGCTTTATGTAAAAGCAATTTTTGTGCATGTGTGTGTGTTTTCTATAGGACATTTAAAACAACCATAACGGACCAAAGTGCTCTACAATGTATAAAATCAATATTTATTATTTTGGCAATAAATGGAAACTCAGAATAAATCAATAAAACTCAATCAAATAAAACAAAAAAAAAATCACTTAAGGTTGCACAATAAAAAACAAGACATTCTGCCATAGAACTAAAAGCCAGTGAGGTTTTCAGCATTGAATTAAAATGAGCAATGCTTTGAGCAGCTATAAGTTTCAAAGGCAGGGTGTTACACAGAATAGGAGCCACCACTGAAAAGAAAACACTCTGTCACCTTTGGTTTTGAGCCCAGATCTGGGATTGTTCAAAAGCAACTGATGATTAGACATCAGTGCTCCACCTGGACTGTGATGGTGCAAAAGGTTTAAAGAAGTAAGGTGGTGCTGTATCATAAAGACTATTAAAAACAATGATGAAATTTCAAGTTGGATTCTGAAATGAACAAGGAGCCAGTATAGGGTGGCCAGTAGAGCTGTGATACGAACCTGCTGTTTCTTTTCTCTCAAAAGGCAGGCTGCAGAGTTTTGTACAGCTGGCATCAAAGTGATAAATAACGAAATAAAAAATCAAGCCCATCTTACAAAAAATTAAAGTGATCAAGGCAAGATGTACTAATGGCATGAAGTATTGTTTCAGGGTCACGTAACAGAAAGTACGCCTTAACTTTAAAGAGGAGAATGAGGTTAAAAAAAAAGCTATGATCCTTTGCCATCATAATTAAAGAAGTACAAGGTAAATATGCTAATTGAGTATGTCTGATTTAGAATCAGTTAGTTTTACATTTGTATTTTGAATATTTGCATAACTATTTAATGTGAAGGCCACTAAATAATTCATTTAACTCATATAAGTGAAGGCTTTTATTTTCTACAATCCTCTTTGATGAGTAGTTTCAAAGAAGTTTTAGCTTCAGCAGAATACTCGGGTTTGAGGGTAAAGAAAAGGACAAAAAAAAAATCCCAATAATCCATTGAATCTGACGGAGAAGCAAATAGGAAAAGAGAAGAAGGACCAATGGGAAAAGAAAAAGGAGAAATACCAAAGAGGTCTGAATAATGTAAGGCCCTGTGGTAAATGTTCACCTTGTGCTGCTTTCATTGCCTTCATTAGCATCCCTTTCATGGCCTTGTCATTGCTGTCATGTTGAGCGATAGCAATATCATTCCAGTGACACATCCTCAAAATAGATTCAAAATTAGTTTTGCGACAAGCATTTTAATTCCCCCGAAGTATTCTGTATTTCCCTGTGCAAAGTAAGAAAGATGGAAGGAGATGAGGGGGGGAGCTAATTACACCATTCCCCAGGGGACTGAAGGAGGCTGTGAAACCTGCTTACATGGCTATACACATCTTATCAATGCTGCATCTGGTGGCATCACCCACACTCATGGGTGTAGCTGTCCAAGATGCTCTGGCTGCTTCATAAATCTTCCAGTTTTAGCCTGAAACTGTCCAAAGAACAACACAAAATTCCCATCTAGAGCTACACTTTTGGTCAAATAGCTAAAGTCACAAATGTAACATTTCCACCATCCTGCAGGGTAGCTTATTCTTTGCCTATATTTGCCTTTGTTGACTAGTTTTAAAGTTAGCCTCTTTCCCAAGGCTAAACATTAAACACAAACACTTTTATACAGGTAGAGAGAGAACCCTGAAATACAATTAATGTATGTTGACAAACTTTTTAACCCTCATGAAGCCTTCACAACTGAAGAGAAGAAGAGAAGCCCTAACATCGGGTCCATTTCACCCAAAGGCCACAGGAGGGTTAAAGAAAAAGCAAACTAAACAACACCTGGATGGGTGGAAAGCGTAAAAACATGCAGAAGACCTAGACAAACTCCAGTCTCTTGCAAAGAAAGATTAGTGTGTTATCAACAAAATATGTTTTATTCTTTCCAAAATAAAAAAACAACACAATTTATAATTTTTGAAAGGTTGATCCCATTTTAAAATGTTAATGATAGCAATGCATAACATGGACTTCTGACCCGCTGAATAATCTCCAGAAGCATGTGTCATCAACCTATTTAAAGGGCTACTTACTGCTTCCACAAATACAGTTTGAGAAAGGTTCCCTTATTTTATTGTGCTCAAAGTAAACAAAGTCCAAATGTCAAATGATCTGTTTTGCACCATGTACCGCGCTTCAGTTAAATGGGGCTTGGATAGTGACCTCTCTTCACGCAACAACAAACTGTCCCAACATCTGGCAAAGCCTAAACAAACCAGCAAGTGTGGCTCGCCAGTTTGTTCTGCATGAGCATCTCTGAATCTGAGACCACTGAAGAGCCGGCAACAACTAAAAGAGAGGGAGTTAACATCTTGCTGAGACTTATCACCAAGGTGACTGAGAGTGTGTGCGTGTGTGTAAAGGGCAAATCTTCCCTGCAGCACAAACACAGCCTTGAATAAACTTGCTGTGACCCACTGAGAACACATATTAAAGGAGGACAGGCGAGTGTGTCCTTTCATATTTGACAACATTCACAAAAAATGCCTAATTCTGTGAAGAAACCACTTTTGTTATTCCGCTGACAACAATTTACCAAAACTCATTTTTTCTAGTATATGCCCTAAGGGAGGGGGAAACACAATTTCTTTGTTTCAAAGTAGGCAAATTATCAAAAAAAAAAACAACAAAAAAACAAAAAACAAAAAACAAACCAAAACTTCAAACTTTGAGTGAGAAATTGCATTTGCTTTAACAGAATCAAATTCAGTTCGCCCCACAAAACAAACTCTCTTTTTATTTCTGCACAAACAATTTGCTGTGTTTTTCAGTTTTCCACCAACTTCTGTCCTAGGACTGAGCTAAATTTTTGATCTGAGTGACATTAAAACTATTTTAGGTGCTGTTTTTGCTGGTAGGAGAATAGGAATAAAAGCGAAAAAGACTTATCACAGAGATCTCAGTGGACAACTCAGTAGTACACAGTTTTTTGCTGAGATCACGCTCTACCTGCCCTGGCATACCTGACAGATGGTGTAGTGAGAAAAAAGATGAGCTGCATTCATTAAAAAAAGCACTGCAGAAAACAGGTTTGCCTTCTGCTGATCAACTTAAAGCTTTCCAGTTGGGCATTGGTACTGTATATCATACCAGCTAAGCACTGCTGGGGGTTTGGACAGATGGGCCAGCTATGACATAAAGAGCCATAAAACCCACAGTGCACATATATACAACCTCTCCCTCCTGCAACTTTTTTCTTGCACATCAGGTAATTGAGCTTCTCTGCTCCCAGAAAGTTCCACAGTTTCCAGCAGTTATTTATCTGGTCTAATCTCAATTTGTGGCTGGCAAGCATGTGAATGAACTCCTCTCACATTGTTGAAGCGGCTGGACATGGGCACTGACATCAGCAGATCAATACTTAATAAGCTTTTGTGCTGCCAAGTCCATTTTGCTGCAATATGCAATTTTTTTTATTTTTTTTTTACGTCCATTAGGTTGAAAATAGAGCTGACTAGGTGTACGGCCACAGGAAGTGGAATGTATCGTCGTCGTCCTAATGATGGATGCTTCACAATGGTGTGAAACTGATGAAAACTTCAAACACTGTATAACTTATGTTGTATAAAGTGCTACACTCGTGGATTTCATTAAACGCAATTCAATATCCCAGTGGTGCTTCAAAAAGCATTTAACAACTTGTGGGAAGACAATAAAAGCCACAAAGAGCTTTACGGTTAAGTCAGAAGACACGTGAGGAACAAGAGAAATGGGAAGAAAACAAGCCTAGAGCTAGAACTATATTTGGACCAGCATTAAAGTTTAGCGTCAGAGGCAGTGGAAGATAGTTCCAGTCTGGACGTGTAAGCATTTCATTTTGTGAGCTCATGTAGTCGGAAGTATGAGGGGATTCTACACGCTTCCCTTCCTTTTCTTCTCTGCTTTCCTGCCTCTCTGCACACACAGATTCATTTTTGTTATTGAGGTCAAAGAGATTATTTGTCACTGTCCAAAGTCCACATTTACCTGAGGTCTCTTGGTGAAGTTTCTCTTGGCAACAATGCTAATTTACTTCTCTGAATCTGAGAAAGAGAAAAGGAACTGAATGCAACAGAGCAGCTCCCATGTTGTACATTTCATTGGCTAATTGAAAACAGACGGGACGCTAACTCCCTCTTCTCCATCCGCCCAGCATTAGCGAGCTACGTCACTGACATATTAGTGCTACTGTCAGTCCTATGGTATGTATCTGACACATCGTCTAACTTGATCAGTTAAGCAGAAAATAAGAAAGCAGAGGAAACGCCTTGTGCACAAATAACAGAATGATTCTAACGCTGTAGCTGCTGCAAAGGACAAAAAAGAATCTTATCCACCAAAGTCCTTGATCACAAAGGACACGCTGATGGCTGCCATTTTCGTAGAGGTGAGCAGAAGTCTTGTTGGTTTTGGCAGCTTTACCCTGAAAGGTGTTGACTGGCTGGGTAACTGACATGGTCAGAGGGATAGCTGCTTGATGGCCAGGCAGGTCAATAGCAGCTGCAAGGCTTCCAGGAAAGACCTCACTTAGACTCATTTAAGAGAGCTAATAGACCAACCTACCATCTGTCCTTATTATTAGCTAAGCTCATTCATGCAAGATGCTAACCCTTTTGTTGCCTACCACATACAGAGCCATAATACAACACACTTGCATACAGTGAAACAGTAATATACACATTATCCCTATGGAATGTATCTAATTAAAGTTATAGAACATAGTATATGTCATACATGTGAATCCATTCGACTTTGAAAAATAAATAGAATGCAAAAACTTTGAAAGGCCAGCTAGACTAAGATTGATGATGGCCTAAATCTATAATTTTATCAATTTCAGGAGAGTTATACGAAAGTAATAGCAGTCTGTAGTTTTTTAAAAGTAAACAAAATCAAGTTGCAAGTTATAATTTTTTGTGCTACTGACTGAATATTTATTTGTTCATCTTTTAATGGTTGAAACTGACTCATATATTTTTCTAAGTTTGAGTAAGCATTTGTCTGCACGTTGGAGGCTTTTAACAGTCATAGCAACACACACACTCCTCCAAACAAATATGCTTGCCCTTTGTGCTTCTCAGCACCATTTCTTCCCACCCCCATGTCTAGAAAAGGAATGCCCACATGGCCACATCCGAGGGCGGAGAGAAGATTGAAACCAGATGAATGAAGCTCGGGTACCGAATTCTTGCCAGGACTATATTTCACTCCCCTAGCCTGATTAAAACGAGGTGTGGCACTAGCTGAGCCAAGGCAGCAGACTCTGGCTGGGAAAAGAGAATATGCTTGCAGTGACATTCTAGGTAAGACGGAAACAAGAGAAGGTCAAAATTAACTAAATTAAAGTGTGTGGAATGACTCTGTAGTATAAAAGTAAATATTTTTTTGGCAAAACACACCTTGTTTGCCAAATATAGTTTATATAAACCTAGTCTTTACTGAAGATTGATGGAGTATGATTCAGACTTGAAACTCTGAAGGTGTTTAATTAAGGGTGCAGCATTTGTTAAAGACAATGTTTAAAGTAGGCCACTGGGGTGTGTTAACTAACGTGTCAAATGAAATGAGGGCAAACTGCATGAATTGTAGAGCGAGGACTATCACCGTCATGCAAAAAGGGATGTGAACTGCAATAAACAAATACAGCCCTGATGCTTGAAAGACAATTTTATATTTGCCTGTAGGCCTATATTGTTAAGATACTGAATAGACACATAATTGTCTTTTTAACATTTCATAGTGAGTCTTCTTTTGTTGCTAAGAAACCTTTGAAAAGTGTTCAAGAGGATGTGATTATCAGGTCATTTGGATTTTATAAAACCTAATGTGATCCCCAGACCCATTGATTTCTACTTTAGGAGTGCAGAATGCATGTTAACAATAACCCTAAAATCTTGAAGAATATGACTGGACCTCTGAGGCATCGTGTTCATATTTGTGTCCACATGCAGAGGTGAATACTGTGTCTGAAATGAATTTGAACAGAAAGAGAAGGGAAAAAATAAATGAAAAACCATAAACACACTATGTGTTGTTCCTTCTGTCTTTACCAGTTGGCTTGATTGTTCATTCATGGCGGTCAAGCTATTGCATCTATGTGTGTATGTGTGTGTAGACAGAGAAAAAGGGTGTTATTTGCATTTTCAGGCTGAAGTCTGTACAATGTAGGTGTCTGTTTGCCTCTGAGTGTGGCACCTAACACATGTTGGGAGTGTGACTGACTGATTAGAAGCCTGTTTTCATCAGCTACCTCCAGTCACCTCTCTCCAGAGATAGCCATGCAGAGTGGGGAGAATTTTGTACTATTTTCCAGAGCCGTCAGCTTTCTCTTTCCTGCCCATTGCAGCTGGTTGGCCACACTCACAACTCTATGCCAAACACACTCCCATCTATCCCCTTGACATTTTAGCTATGTTACCGCTGAGAGAGTTGCGGCTCGCCTGCCTGCCGCCTGCACACGAGTAAATAAAGCCCAGCTCATTTCATTTGGCTATAATGTTTAATCTACGTTTGCTTGGTCAACGAGAGGTTAATCTCATTACCTTGTGCTAAATGGCATGCTCGGGCATCCTCCGACAAGAAGAAGGCTAGACACAAGTTAATTAAAAGAGCAATTAAAAGAAGACATCAAGTCCCACTGACAGTGGTAATATGTTAGCTCCCCTGACACCAGCGCATTGATGTTGAATAACTCCATTCAACTGTAGTCTGTCACAACTAACAAACCACTTCTCATCGCCAACAAAGGAGGCTAGTATTAGTGGAATTGAAGCACCTCGCTGTAGATCTGCTTGTTTTGTGGTCTAACATGTGTTTCAAGCTAACCTTTTTGAAGCAATTGTGGTTTACACACTGGAAGTTCATTTATAAAGAAAGAAAGCTTCACCACTACACACACAGCTATTAAAAATGTTAATTAACTCCAACAGGTTGTTAAGAACCTGACGTGCAATTAGTTTATCCACGATTGGAGCAGGCTTAAATGGCTGCTATCAGTAAAAGTAACATTACAGTTATGTCTTGTTTTTCAGTCAAGCAGAAATGAAAAAAAAAAAGCAAACATGCATAAAAAAATAACAAAACAGGAAGTTCAGAGAATGTAAAGAACAGAAAGATCAATTGTTAGAGTAAGGGATATGCTTTTTGTATCATGTGTCTTGTTTTTGAATACGCCCAAATATTGCAACAGTTTGTTTGAATTAATAGCCAAAGGCAATGCACAGGCCAGCGTGTGTCACTCAGATTCTCATCTTTTTTTTAAACCTAACAAATAAAATGAAAGAGTTACTGAAGGTATTTAGGTTTTAGCAGCTGAGGTGACTAAAGGTTTAGAGAGCAACTCTGGGTTTATAGTAAGAACTTAGCAGTAGTGGACTTGTGGTTCTACAGGTGTTTGTGAGATTATCATAAGACAACGTACCCCTAATTTGTGCACCTGAATGCCTGACTGTAACCTTAAAACCAAATGCACTTCTCTAGTCTAACCATAAACAAGCCCAGCAGCTTTGGGACACACAGCAAGGCTTGGTCAACCTTGTCTGAGCCTTCCTTACGTTAGAATGAATTATCAAGGTGAAAAGATGTGATAATGGGATGCTACTGGTCATTAGTTCCTAATGCTAAACTAGTTAGGGTTAGTCAATTGGTTGATGTTGATAGATAAAGTGTACAGTGTAAGATTGGTTTATTAAGTTTTAGGTAAAAATTCTCAAAGGTAAAAATTGAGGTCGGTATCCAGAAGGATAGAAGTAGGTATCCAGCAGATCAGGGTAAGTATTTAAAGGATGCGGAAGATGTTTAGAATATTGAGATAGATATACAGATTTAGGGTATCAAGATAAATATTTTGAGTATTTGCAGGACTGAGGTGTGCATTTAGAGTATTAATAAGACTGGGTAAGTTTTCAGAAGATCAAGGTAGGTATCTGGATTTTCGAAATATGTTAGTCCTTATGGTCAGGTAATTCAGAATGAAAAATATTAAGATCCAAAGGACAGGGTTAAGGATTAAGATTAGGTAACAAAGAAAAAAATATACATAATTTCTACCTCATAGATATTTTAACACACAAACTAAATCATAAAATATTTATAAAGCATCACAACTAAATCTTTTTTCTAACTAACATTCATTTATTTGCTTTCTTTCTAAAAGACATTTATAATACATGATGGCAGAACATGATTTACATCGTACAGATTTGCGTCACTTGGCAATGTGCAGTCTATATCTGCAAGAGTTCTCCCTCCACGTCATCTCCCTAACTTACATTAGGCACTGCTCCATGTTCAGTGTCCTGTTTGCAGACAGCGAAGTGAGGGAGCTGAGGAAATAGCCTGTGGGTACTACAAGCGGCTCCCTCCAGATGAATCATAAACAAGTCCCTTGGCCTCCGTGACTTAATCCCCTGTGACATCGCCACAGGGAGACGGAGAAAGAGGGAGTAGAGGGAAAGGAAAGCATGCCCCATGCTCAACTTTCAAGTGAATTAAACATTAGGATGAATGTGTATGAGGTGTATCTGAGGGTATGTCATTGGGCTGAGGCAGTAATTTAACAGATGATAGAATATGGATGTGAGGATGGATATTTGGGGTGCGTGTGTCAGTGGATGAGGTGGAGCGCTATATTTAATTTTAGCTTTGTTTATGTAGCAGTCATTTCATTTAAGGCTCTACCTTGAAGCATCGCCGCCCCCACCCCTCTCTATCTCCCTGTGTGTATCATGTAAATCCCTTTGCCACAGTTCTCTCAATTAAATTTGGCCACACTACTTAAGCTTGGGCAGTCTACAGAGTGTGGCAGCTAAAGTTATAATCAACATCACGCTCCTATTAGGCATAAGAAAGCAAACCCAGAGGGCAGCAGTAAATTGATTCATTTTGGGAACCTGAACGGAGATTCTTGGTTAGGTCTAAGTGCTTTGTTTCATATGCATCAGCCCTTGAGCTGTCTTTTCTCCTTAATTAAAAAAAAAGAAAAAGGTTCAGAAAAAAAGTGTTGCAGGCTTGAACAGAAGAGGTTGCAGCTCAGTCCGATGGTATATTTTCTTTAAAAAAGTTTGAGATATGATTCACTGGCACTCCGCTGGTTGTGCTGATGTAAGGAGCTTTTGTCTTGAAATTAATGAAAGACATTTGGCTCTCTGGCATTTTGGATGCCACACAAAGGTGATAAACGGCCTCTGACCAGTAAAAGGTTCATGTGACGCACCCCTGAGAACATTCCCTTCATTCAGGGAAGCAATTCTTTCAACTTACACTTTCTCCACAGTTTTTACTGTGTCTAAACCTAAACTTGCTTGTGTATCTACTGTGCAAAACTGTTAACATGTAATTTTTTTAAGTGCACACTTATTTCCATGTGTTGCAAATTTAAGCATGCAGACAACAAGCTGGTTAATATGCAATTTGCCCATGACAGCAGTAGATGATAACGGCACCTGGAAGTTCCTATACAGGATCCAGGTGCTGGAAAAGCTATTATTATCTTAATTCAGACAGCCAGATGGAAATTACAGGTCACATCTGTCTGCTACGCATGGGGTGACTTATAAACATCCTAATGTATTCTTGACTCACTGACATTTGTATTGCAGAAAAAAACCTTTTTGCAACATGTTTTAACTTTTAGCCAGGCTGGCAGTGTTTGGACAATTAAGTTCCTAAAAGCTTCAACACTTGTCTTTATATGTTGTAGCTGAATTGCTCAAAAGTTATACCATGATGTCCTTGAGATAAATTCTGGGAATTTCTCTCACGGTGCAGTGGGTGCAGACATAAATTTAATCCTTAAAATGCTCAAGATTATAAAAGGACCTTCATGCACGATTAAATAAAAATGAAAAGAGCAAATCCCAGAGGCTAACCTGTGAGTCTTCAAGGTAGTGTTGGAAAAAGACAAAGTCAGCGCTAGTGTATGCTATTTCCTACTCTAGAGGAAATGTGCAACAGCCTGAATAACATCCCTTCTCCTGAAAGTTACATTCCACAGGCACCTTAAAAATCCTGTTCCAATCTCTGTGCATCTGCTCTCAAGGGAAATAGAGTCTGGCAATCTAAAGGGAGAGGCTACCACCACCAGTAACTCCTCAGCCCCATCCCCCACCGTCATCCATCTTCCCCTTATCTCTCGCCCTTGATGTAGACCAGACCCCATAAAGAACACGCAAAAACAGTAATTGCTGTAAAAGGCTAAATATACTTTTTCAGTGCCTGCCTGGCAAAGAATACATAATCCCCTGCGCCAGGCATGGCTGGAGCAATTCCAGTATCATGACTATGTTCCCAAGTCCACAAGACTTTGTGTCTAAATGCTACATACTGGAACATCACACCCCTAATAAAATTTTATCAGAAGAAAAAGCAGCATTTAGCATGGCTAAGACCAAATTAGTAATGTTGCTTTTTTTTAAAGTAATGGCTGATTTCAAAAGAATTCCAAAAAGAAAAACTAAAGCCTGCATCTCATTAGGTTGCAACTGTTGGAGAATAGTTGGTGACTATAAAGTGCAAGAAGTTAAAATTTTAGGTTGCAGTCTCACTAAATTCTGAGCGTTTACAATCAAGTGACCATGAAGTTGTGCACCCAAATATAGCATTATTGACATTTATGAGATACTTTTGTGTTTGTGACCTGCAAAACTATATTTGAGGTTGTGTGCATTATTTTCTTGCACACCTCTGCCCACATCGTACCTCTCCTTGGCCTTTTATGCATTTGCTTTTTTCTACTAGAGTACACTTTTGAAATGAAGACAGGGAGGTATACACCAGTTTTTTAAAATAATTATTGGTGTTACTGGTGTGGTTAGACCTGCAAATTCAGGGCTGTTGCATTGAATGTTTTCTGTCATAAGGAGAGCTCCTGTCCAATTGTCAAAATACAGCTTTAGTGCTCTAAAAATACCCAAACTAAACTGAGAAGGGTTTGAGACATCCACAGCTAGTTTGAGAGAAACTTTGTTGCAACAATCTTTTTGAACATATTCAAAAAAGTAAAAAGAATGCCAGTCTCTGCCACTCAAGCAAGGAAACTGAGAACAATTCAAGACGTTTTGGAAACTCTCTTGCACATACATTTTGCGAACTAGTCTCCAACAGTTGCAGACTAATGAAATACAGGCTTAGAGCAGCAAATTCTTAACAAAATCCCAAAGAACAGGGGCATTAAGTGGTGTTTGGTGTTGTACTGCACAAGGGAATTGAATTAGCATTATGATATAACACAGTGGTTTCAAGAAACAAGGTTTTTTTTTTTACACCTTAGAGTGTGATCTGTCTGATAGTATTTTAATTCCACTATGCATTGAAAAGAACCCTACACCGCACAGGATAATAGTCCAGAATTCAATTATGTGAAAGAAAGCACAATTATTACGACTAAACTCAAGACAAAATGACTTGATAAAAAAATTGGCCTTCACAGTGTAAATCCACTTACAGCAGACATGTGTTTATTTATCCCAATGTAGCCAATCAGGAACATTTTATCTCTCCCTATTCTTGGTGGATTAGGCACTAATCTGTTCGCTGAGGGGAGAAAGAAAGCGAGGGAGTGAAAAAAAGCTTTTCTCTATCATCTCCCCAGTATTAATGTTTCTATTAGTGGTGCCTCCCCATGATGCAATGTGACACTTGTGGCTCTGCATGAGAAGCCAGGCTAATGGGAGGTAGAGAAGCAGAGGTCAGTCAGAGAGACAGAAGATTATTATTCCTGAGGAAAAGCATGTGTGTGCATGCAGTGCAAGTCCAAATTTTGGACACAATTACTGATTCAATGAATGTTAAGCTGTGCACAAGCTTCTAATTGGTACTGTGTTTGCACTGCCATACTTTATATGCACAGAGGCAGATTCGGATGAGATTTACTGGACTTATAAATGCAGATGTTGATTTGACACAGAGAAGTGCAGCACTGTGTCCAAATTATGGCTCACCATCCCTGATAGATGGCAAGAAGAGCACCACTGTAGGTTTTAATGAATGGAGTTTAGCCAGGGGTGAAGTGTTGAGAAGCAAACACACCATTTTTTCCCCTGTAAACTCTTGATAAAAAAAGAATTCCTGATTAATCATTTAAGTCACATACACACCACTTAGACTTGGGCTTCCTGGCTGGTCATAAACGCAGGAGTGCACGTGCACTCGAGTAGGAGAGTAATGCTGCCCTCAGCAATGTGCTTACTGACTGCAACCTTCAAGCCCCCATGTCCTTCATCCCAAAGGTCTCGCTTATAACAGCCTTGCTCCTCTATCCCTTCCTAAAAAAAAGAGGAAGGGTGGGATTACTATCTGTATGATGCTGAAAATGAGGCTATAACTGAAAAATGGGTGGAGAGGGCTCCCTGTGTTTCTCAGCACTCTACACCCTACACAGGTAACACACTCTTGTCACTACAGTAACAATGTGCAATTGCCTTTACGCAATAGTCACAGCTACAAGAAACATAGCCATTTACAGGGCTGCTTCCCATATGCAGACAATGTTGAGCACATGCATACATTGTCCTCAGCAGAAAAAGGTGATTTAGATTCAGATTGTGGCTAAAAGGAGGCCGAGTCCCTCTGCATCAATCCCCAGGCTATTCTGTACAGTATGCATAGGTCATCCCAACTGGTAAAACCGTAGAAAAGAATGTCTAATGACATTTGAAAGGCAGCTCATAGAGTTCCCATTGGCAATTTCCCTCTACAGTACCACAGTCTTTGCTATACACCAGAGCAGATTAAAGAAGAACAGTCCAGTTGCCAGACTTTTGCTGTAATGTCACTGGGTTTTAGCAGGAATTTGCTTTAATGTCACTCTCTGTTGAAAACTCGAATGTCACTGGCTTTTAATTGGCCTTCTTGTGAAATGACAGTGGTACTTGTGTCTGGGAGCAATGGAGGGACAAAAAGTTTCTTGGATTCCACTGAATCCCAACTTATTTAAGTTTTGGGACAAAGCTATGGTTCGGTGCAGAAGCAGCAGCAGACACTGAGCCAAGCGCTTAAAAGTGTCTGAGCGTGGTCAGTTACAAATGGGCTGAATGCCATTGTAAATGACCTGCTTTGTTGCTGCATTGTTTCGTTACCACCAGGAATTCTCAGTGATGGAGTGTAGAAGAAAGTGCACAGAAGGTAAAAGTTAATCAGCAACAAAAGAAATAGTCATAGCAGTATGGATAAAAATACTCTCCAGGGTTGCGTTGCAGAGTTTCAAAGGACTTTCATAACTGCCCCACAGCGTATAATGTTGTGGTACAAATAATATCAAATAGAGCAAAAATATATATCATACTGTACAATATGCATTTGGTTGGTGATGGAGCCAAATAATACAAATCAGTCCGTAGAAGCAAATGCAGCACCCTGGGATTTACCCTGAGAGTAAATATTCAAGGTCAAAGGTGAAACCAGCCACAGCTGCTCTAAAGTCCATGGCCGATGGGCTTCATGGACACATGGAGACTAATCAGACAGTCACTGCCTTGCTGTCTCTCCCAAACACACACAGGCATCTGTGAGATCACGTTACCCTTTAACAAAAACTGCAGCATCTAGTGTCACATCAAAGATGCAAAACATACCACAGCCATCACCTCACTTCCATTTGAAATAAAATGACAGTAATAATTTTATGATGCATCTCAGAAAAAAATGCTTCAACCAAACACAAATCATTTGATGAGGTCAACACTGACATTTTTGTTCTTGCTAATGTGTTTAACAAAACCCAGTCGCAGCAGTTATGATCTCTGTGGCTCGGGGCAAACACTCAAGTTTCCAAACTCTGTTGGTGTTTCACCCGTTACCCCATGGAAAATGTTCTTCCAATGGCAGTGGTTTTGAAATGCAATAGGAATCCGAGGAAAGAGCCAAATGGGAATGTGTTGTGCAAATGTGGAGAGCTAGAGAGAAACAAAAACTTTCCACTTTCAGGAAACAAACTGACATGTTATTGTATAAAGAATCAATGGAATCACTTAGATCATATAAACATAGGAGGAAGTTGGAAAAAGCATGAAGATGCCTTGAGTTTTTGTGAATGTGTTCGTAAATTATATTTTTTAAGCTCGTTGTTTAGAACTTCATTGAATTCTGCATGTTTCCCGCAAAAGTTAATTGATCTTTTATCTCTGATTACACATGGCAGGTATATTTAGCTAGCTTAAGACACTCACACTTTAAACAAACAAAAAGACAACAAGAAAACTGGTATTTGGTTCTCTTTCACAGACACACACTCATGCTAGATGATCCTTTGCGTCTATGACCAACAGCGCAGACATTCCTCATTCTGGCTCCACCAGAGCTTTGTTTGGATTAGCTGAGAGGCAGCAAAACCCTTTTGGTCCCTGTGGCTGCACGGCACACGTCAGCCTGCTGCTGGGTTACACTCACACAAAAAACACACACACACCCACGCACAGACACACACACTGACATGTAGTCTGGGTCTCTCTCCCACATGCATGGTCAAAGCCAGAAAAACTCCTGAACACACAGCAGTACTTTTTAAAACTCAAACTGATACACACACAAACATGTGCACAGTCACATTAAAACAACACTGACCAGTCATCTGGCCTTATACAGGCATGGCGGCGACCCATTGCCTTTCATGAGAGCCTGCTTCCTAACATCCTGTCCTCAGGCTTTCTGCAGCCCAACTAGTTCACAGCAGGAGAGAAGAGAGGTTAGATGGATAGGGGAAAAAAAGGCAAAGACAGAAGAAAAATGCAGATGAAATGCAGATAAAAAGCTATGAAGGCTAAAAACTGATAGAAAAAGGATAAATGAACCGAAGGGAAGAAAAAGTCTAAGAAAAACAGCGAGAGCAGGAATGTGACAGGAGGAGCACAGAGAGGCAGGGAGAGATGAAAAAAGGAAGCCTTGGCAGCAGACAGAAGAGATGAAGTGTGCTTGCACACTGTTTATGTTTTAAGCTTTTGCCAAAAGAATTTTCCCCTCACAGTGCCTCTGTTCCTAGACTCCAAAACACCTGAGAGACTTCCACAATACTCAAGCTGTGCTGAAACGGTTTGCTGACCTGTTAGGCATGTTAGTGGCAGCATCTGAACAACTGAAATAATTCATACAGTGCCCTGTCCTCATTAATAATGTAAAATCATCCTTGCAGACAAAAATACAGTTTTCTAACACTTGACATAAAGCAGGCTGGCGCTTCAATCTGAAGCTGACTGAACAGGAGAATAGTGCGATGCAATTACATGTAGTTATACGCATGTTGGATACAGCGCAGACATGAAAAACAGTGGGACACAATCATCTTTCCAAAAGCCTCCAAGCGACACAAAAACTTCTGAAACACTTCAGATGGTATAGTGACAGAATGTGCATACTACCTGAGAAAGTAGATATGCTTTGGCTCAATGTAATATGAGATAACTATTCGCATGTTAATTTTGTACTTAGAAGTCTGAGTTTCAAATCAACTGGAATGCCCTCAGATTTGGAGATTTCTCACCAACCCCTGTCCTAAAATCCAATATGGCTGCTTTGCACATAAAAACTGGTTAAAGCAGTGATAATATTTGTAACCTTTTTATTTTGTTTATTTGTACTTTATTAAATCAGTCATACAGAGAGAACTGTACACCTTCTATTAGGAAACAGGTTTGGTAAAGTTTTTAAATTCATATCCTACAAAAACTCAAAAATAAAAATAAAATAGATTATTGGCTTGCATTGCTAATAATAGCTAGCCTGGTAGCTACCACAGCAATTAGCTGGTGCTACTGGTGTCCAGCTGGAACATGGTAGACTTGGGTCTCATATCATTCCCAGATCGGACTTCTGAACATAATGAAATGTAGCACATGCCTTTTAGGTAAATGAAGATTGAGGTCATCTCAAAAAAGACTGAAGTGCCTTAGTTTGTTAAAGAGTAACAGATAAGTATATAGATGTTCACAACTGAATAAAGGATTTTTTTTCTCAATTATGAAAAGTGTAAATTATATAATTTTTACACTTATTTTTTTAAGAACCCAACTATCATGGTCTGATGGGTTTGCTCTGTTCTTGTCATGTTTTCTGGCCCGCTGCACACCTAGTTGCATTTACTAATCACAGCACCTGTTCTTCATGTTTAATTAGCTCCTTGTGTGTTCATACACTGCTTAGTTTCCTTTGCTATATCTTGCATGTGAGTTCATGTTAAATACAATTCTAGTTTGGTTCTCAGATTTTTCTCTGCTGCTTTGTTTTGGTGTTTCAACAAACCTAGTTTGCATTCTGCTTTGTTGTACTTGGTTCCATCTTTCATCATCACTACATGACAAGTATAGTGTGTTGCATATTTAAAAAAAGCTACTGAACTTTTTTAGTAGATAATTTGATTATTGCAGTGAAATATGTATTTAATTGAAAGTATTTTAAGGATTATTTTTCTCTGCCACTCTCCTCAGCCTGCCTAAGGTTTTTTTTTACTACTCTGAACCAAACATTTAATGTCTCACAAATAAAGCATATAAGACTGAATGTTTAGAATTAATAGACAGAGGTTGAAAGATATTGGTATTAGTTGACAGTAACATTGTTGGATTCAAAGAAATACACTTTGACAAAGAACCAATGTACATCAGGCAAATAGGTTAATTTTTAGAACATCAAGAATTTTAGAATTGTAAATGCCCATAAATAGTTGCACAAGAATCCACAAACCATGATCTAGTTGGGAGGTGCTGGAGAAAGTGCTGGAATGCATCTGATTTGTCGCAGCTCCAACATGCAACCTGAAGAGGCTGTGGCTGAGATTTAGTTTGCAGATTTCACAGGCTTTAGAGGTCTTACCAAAACTGAGCCTCAAAAGGCACTGGCATGCAAGGGGTTCAAACCCTGAATTGGACCTAGGGTCTTTCTGTGTGGGGTTTGCACGTTCTCCTTGTGTTTGTGTGGGTTTTCTCCAGGCACTCAGGTTTCCTCCCTCAGTCTAAAAACCTGCTTGTTAGGCTGCCTTCAGGCCCAGACCTCCCTTGAAAAAAAGACCTGAGATCTTGATGGGATTTGCCTGGTTAAATGAAGGTAAATAGAATTGACTGAGTTAAGTCTGTTTTGGATTTGTAAAGTTCTGTTAGCTGTGACAGCCAACTTGAATTTGGTTCACTCCAAAGGTTAATCAATTGGAGATGTACATCCAATAATTGCCTTGTGAGAGTTTAGTTAAAATCTGTCCAGTGGTTCATGAGATGTTTTATTAAACACTTCAGACAAACAAACACAGGCCGAAACATTATCACCAGCCTTTAGCCTTTGGCAGATTACTTGTTTCCAGCTTTTTCTCACTATCCAAAGTAATTTTGGGGGAAAGCATGGTAAAAAAGCAAAAGAAGAGGCACAAAGTGACTTGATAGATAAAGAGCATCATTTTGACAGAATTTCAGACACAGAGTTGATGCAACAAATTTAAGAAACTCAGCCTATTTTGTGCAAAAGTTCAGCATGTTTGAGTGTAGTGCCTTCCTATAAGTTTTTAAGATGGTTTAAAGTCATCTTTAAACCAATAAAACTAAGAAAAAATACACAGCTGGAGTTCTGTCATAAACGTTTTCTTTCACAAACAACCAATGTGTGTTTAGGAGAAGCATAATTTTTATCTCACTTATGTACTAGATGCTAACATCGTAGCACCACTTCAATGCTCCTCTGTTGAAAAGGAGAGTACAGCAGAACATCCCTGCCTTCCCTTCACCAACAAGAGGTTCTGGTTGAGTGAACAGAGAGACTTTACGTCTCAGGGATGACTCATGGGAGTCATAACTAAAACATTACAAATGAATGAGCTGGGCCGAGGCTACGGTACATATGCACAACACGACAGGCACAATGTAGTGGAAGCGACATTTACAGACTTTTTTCCCTAACTGAGTCAGTGGAAATTCACAGTTCAGGATATTGATTTTAAGTTATAAAAAATGCCCCAAAAAAAAAAAAAAATCAAAGACGTGACCTAAACGCACCAAAGGAACTGCAAGAGGGATGTTTCTGACAATTTTATAAATGATTAGTCCTTAGATGCTCATTGCGGAGAATGAAAAACAAAACAGGGAGAGTGTACGATGGGCCACAGTAATGCATGTGTATGATGAATGCCAGTGAAGCAAGTGTTTATGGGATGATGTCCCATGGTGGCAATGACTCAGAGGATTGTGGCTCAGACAAGCAGATTTTTAGAGGCAAGCAAATTGCTCTATAGGCTGTAAAGGAGAACAACGAGTTGTTTAGCAAATCATCAACACATATACATATGCATTCCTTAAATACATGTACAATGCCTGCTGCCTTTGATGGCAGAATGTTACACTAAGATTATCTTAGAATGAGACAGGATGAGGTGATAGGTGTTTTGGCCAAACCTTTAAAAAGACATTCAGCACAATCTTGTGCAATTCTGAGAGATCTCATGAGATCTCTCAGCTTCTACCACATCAACGTTTTTCTCAAAATCTGAAACACGGACAAAGTGATAGCCTTTTTTGTGTTTTCCAATTTTGATTAGCTGCAACTGGCATTTTGATGACTAAATTTTACTCAGCTAAAGATGTAGACCCATTGATTACTTTCTGAGAGTTTCATTAAAATACATCCAGTGGTTCAAGAGACAGTTTTTTAACAGACAGACAGAGATGACTAATAGTTAGAGGCAAAGTTGTGCATACAGATCTTGTGTGATCAGTTAGCACTCAGAGTACAAATTAGGCATGAGTCTCAGCTGCTAATACACCAAAATCTAGCTCAGTATTTGCAAAATTTACTGAGTAATAGTCAGTTTTGCAAAGTCAGCTGTTAGTGGTAGCCATATTTAATTGAAATAACTCCAAAAGGTAATCAGTTGTAGATGATTGCTTTTAGAGTTTCATTAAAATCACTCTAGTGGCTCATAGTTGTGACACTGCGGGGCAGTGGTAAGAGCTTTCTCTTTACAGAGAAAAGTTCACAGGACCACCTCCCAGCCTGCAGAATTTCTGTGTGCAGTTTACATGTTCTTCCAGTGCATGCATGGGTTTTGTCCGGGTACTACAGTTTTTTTCCCACAGAACAAAAACATGCTTTTTTAGTTTAATTGGTAACTATAAATTGTACCTAGGAATGAGTGAGTGTGTGAATGGTTGTTTCATTTGTCTCTATGTGGTCCTGTTTTGTTTTTGGGATCTGTCCAAGGTGTCCCTTAACTCTCGCACAACGACTGCTGGAAATAGGCACCAGCAGCCCAGAAAGAAAAAGCGGGTAAAGAAAATGGATAGAAAAATGTATGGTTCATAGTTTGCTAACACAACAGACAAATAAACAGACACACACACAAAGGCAGAAACAGGCTTTTTAATAAAAAGTGCTATAATCTGGAATTATCCTCTCCTGTTGCTGCCATTAGCTAATAAACACAGAAAAGTATCACAGGCTCAAATCCCGAGTAACAGAATGACCATTAAAAAAGTGGCCCTTTCTTTTACGCCACAGGCCCCCTTTTTACGGTGCGCCGCTGCTACACTACACTCCGGCCCTTGCTGATCTAGCCCTCTGGAAAAATAATGCATGTTCCCATCAGTCATGCTACACTGCAGTGCACCACAACCCCACCACCCCACCCCTCCCCTCCGCTTCCATGCAACCCTCGACCCAATCCATCATTCTGGAGTATGGAGACCTAAAGACACTGTCCGGGAACACTTTCAAAAGAACACAGGAAAAATAAATAAATAACACACACACAAGAGAGGACAGGTCAAGAAAGACACAGAGAGACACAAAGACACAAGAAGACAGAGTGGATGTGAAGGAGGCGAGGCTGGATGTTTTTTGGGGGTGTGGTGCATGGCAGACTGCAGGAGGCCACTCCCACGCTGGCTTCTCTCTGCTGCTGAGAGCTGCACTTTTCAGCTTTACTGAGGAGAACCTAAAGCAGAGTGTTGCAGTTAATTTTGTTTAAATTTTTCATTGCTTTTGTCCCTCCTTGCCCTCTGCGGCGTTTTTTTTTTTTACTTTTTATTTTTATTTCATTTAAGCTCAACTCTTCCCCTCCCACCCCCTGCTCTAACCTTCCACTTTGTTTGCTGTAATTTCATTCCTTCCTGTTTTTCTCTTCTCTCTCTAACATTTATTTTCACCACTTTTCTTTCCTGCTCCCCCACCTCTTTCCTCTCCTAATAACACCATCTCCCCCTGTCTTCTTCCCTGCATCACTTTCATTTTTACTGCCCTCCGTTCAATGCCCCCCCCCTTCGTTGTCTCATTAGGTGACAGCGACAGAACCACTCCTGTAAGAGGTCTAGATGAATCCCAGAGAGTCCTTTGACCTTGGTTTCACATCGGGACCACTATCAGTGACAAGCCATCAGCTGCTGTGTTTTCTCAGGTTCTCGTTCCCTGGCTGCTTGAGCGCGCAAACAAAAACATACAGTTTGTGCTAACAGGCCACACAAATCTTTATGAGCACCCACTCAGACAGACGTGTGCATACAAACCCGCACACACTCAGGCATATTGTGGTCTGAGTGTATGTCAGCAGCCTTCAAATAGCTATTCAGCAAAGCTTGGGAGGTGACACATCCATCTGAAAAGAATGGCAGCCCACAACGCCTTCTTCTCCATCCCCGCACATAATACATTTCACTTGTGGGTGATGGGGGAGGCGGTGGCTCCACGGATCATGTTGGAGACCAGAGTCCTTGAGAGAGGTGCACATGTAAACAGAACACACAACTCACACACAGGGGCATGCTGTAAATAACAACTATGAGCCTGTGGTTTTAATCAGCTTCAGAGGCACATGGGTGATTACTGTGATGTTAGCAGGCCATCGTTCAACAGTGTGCTGGGGGGAGGGGGGTTCTGTATGGACCTGAGAGGTCAGTGATTAAACCCTGGGCTGACCTCTTCAAAATATTAAATGTCAAGCATTCTGTGAAGGAATATCTATCTGCCAACAGCCTTTGAGGACAGAGTTTTAATTCAAAATGGCCGACACAGCACAATGTGTTAATGCTGACATGACAATGACTCTCAGCTAATACCACATAAACTTTACCTCATTATTTGTACATTTATGTAAGTTATGACCATTTTTGTGTTGGCAAAGATAGATTAGCTGCCGCTGCCATCTTAAAATGGGTTGACTGCAAAAGTTAAAGAGTTGTAGGTGTACATCCAATGATTACTTTCTGAAAGTTTCACTTAAATCCATCCAGTTGTTCATTAGATAATGTGCTAACAGACAGACAGGGTTGACTACAACAGTTAAGGCCAAAGTTTTTGGCACAGATTTTGCACAAGATTTTGTCCTGTGTACGTGTTGAGGATGACTCATCTACTACCTCATTTAGCTCAATTCCTGTAAAACTGACTGACTTATGGTCACTTTTGTGCTGGGAAATCTTGATTAGCTGTGGTGGTCAATTGTAGCTATCTGTCTCATGATTACATTCTGAGAATTTCCCTAAAATCTGTCCAGCAGTTCATGAAATATTTTGCTAACAGACAAACATGACTGACACCAACAGTGATTGCTGCCAAAGTTTTAAGCAAAGATCTTGCACTATATGTAGTGGTTAAAGTAGGTGTGAGAGATAAGTCTCAGATATCACCACACCAGAATTGAGCTCAATATCTATAAAATTGGCTCAGTCAGAGTCATTTATGTGTTTGCAAAGTTCTTGAGGTATTTTGCTAAGGCTACAGACAAACAAGCACACCCACACAGACAGACAGACCTTCAGCGGTGGGCGATAATAAAAAGCAACAAACCAAGGATGAAACAGCTGTGGGTCAGGAGCACTAACAACCTTAGATGAATATGATTAAGTTTACCTTTGGAGGGAATTGAATCAGTTACTACACACCAAACTATTATTAGGTGATTTTTACACTGTCTGTAGTAAAACGGATTGTGCACGCTGAGATGGAAGAAACAATTAGCATTAAGAGGAACCTCAGCTGTGATGATTGCAAAGGTTTAACGGATGTCAATTTATCGAGAAGCAGAAAGAGCTGCAGTCAACACAGCAACTGCTCATTATCTTGATTAGGTACACACCTAACACTCACTGCATTTAAATAAGTGCTTTCTTGTTTTATAAGAGCGTGGTAAAGCAATATACCATTGTAAGCAAAAAAGAATATATAGCCTTGGGGTTGAGTACTCTGCAAAGACTTTAAAACCACTTTTAGTTTCTGTATGTTTTGCTTCTAAATGACCCAGACATTCTTGTAATCTTTTAAAGTGGTCTTGCTCCACAGTTCTGAAAGCTTTCTGAAGGTCCTTCAAAATTTTTCTTTGGACTTAGAATGCCTTTTCACTCATTTTATGTCCCGTTTTTGTAACTTATCATGACAGCGCACTGTGTAGTGTGTGATTAAAAAAAAAAAAGAAACAAGGAAAGGGCATAAGTGAAGGACAAAAGTAAAGGAGTACAGCTGAATAACAGTGTCTGAAACTCATGTCTTTAGAAAAAAGAAAAAAAAAAATCAGCAAAGACTTGGGAGATGCATTGTCCTTCATTAGCCTTTGCACTCTGTCAGCTAATAGCTCTCTGAGAATCACCTTGTTGGTGCTAAAATACTAATGCATGTGTCAAACGTTCTCATTTTTTTGTGTTTTTCATTGATTCAACCTAAGCTTAAAATTGGTTTGTTAGGTTCTCTGTTATGTGTCGACAAAACACTGGTCCATTCCCTGAGTTTAGGAGCTGTTTTATGCCTGAATGGTTTATAGGTCAGAATTAAATGGCTTGACAAGCAAACAAACAAGCAAAACAATTCCTCTGAAAATGATCAGGCGCTCGACTGAAAACGATGGAAAAAAAGCATCCAAAGTTTAAAGAAAAACGTTGAAAGAACTTCAGAAAGCCTGAAGAACTACTGACGAAGATCATTTTAAATATTAACAGAATGTCTGGCTCCTTGGAAACAGAAGATAAAAAAAACATGCTATGACTTATAATAATCTCTGCTTAATCAAATAAGAAGGCAAAATGTAGGCACTTAAAACACAGAAAGGTAAAATGTTTAAGTAAAGTGACGTCACTGGAAAGTCTAATGTCAGACTGAAGCATGGGACGATGACGCAAGACCGAAGGAAAGGAGGGACTAAGACTTTGTTGCACACAAGCAAAGTGTGCCAAGGAGAAATCCAATTTTATTATGCCAAGCCTTTTCACAGTTAGCAACATGCTGAAAGGGCCGGCCGTGCCATATTCCTTTTAGGTCTGCAAGCACCTGGCACTCGACCAATTCCAATCGATCCCAACCCATCAGTGACTAAGAGACCATTCTTCTAGACTCCTGGCCTCTCATTTATTGAACCCCACCATTTTTCACAAGCTTCTCTGAGGCTCCACAGTAATGAGGTTCCTCCTATTCATTCCATATTAACATACACCAGCTGAGCAACGTCCTAAACTTTCTGCCCTAACTCAGCATAAAAGACCCTACTAATGAAATGAGCTGCCAAAGGAATCACGACTTGTTTTATGGCTTAAATTACCTGCTTAAGTTGAACTTTAATATGCTGTGCTGGACTTGGAGCTGATATAAATTGTTAATTTGGCGCAAAACTTAATAACCAGTGCAAGTAGGATAAAATAAAACAAGAAGGCATGATTAATGCTGTTATGGAACTGATTTGGAATTGAAAAGAACTAAAGACATGTTTATTTAATGTCAGAAGACTTAGTTTTGATTAACAAAAGATTCTGATTTCCTCTTGGATTATTAGTTTCTCGTTGTTTGTTGGGAATTCTAATCAGCAAATTAGCAAGTATGCAGATAAAGTGGAGCTGAGCTGTCTAAATTAGTAGCTTTCAGGAAAACAATGGGGAAATAGCAGTAGCAAGTATGCAAAGCTTCATCTGGTGCACTTATGGACCTAATTCTTTTTTACTCTAATTGGACAGCAGGATACAATCAAGTAACAATGTTTTCATAATAGTTTGAATGCATTTTTCACAGTGTTTGATACATTATTGCCTTCAGCAATAATGTTTTTACCTGTGTTTGTGTGTGTGCATATGTATGTCTGCATGATCATTTGTCTGTATTGTTAGCAAAATATTTCATAAACCGCTGAACAGTAAAACTCTCAGAAAAATAGTCATTGGATGTATATTTACAACTAATTAAAGTTTAGAGTCGAACTGATTTAGGATGTCTACCACAGTTAATTGACGTTCGCCAACTCAAAAATGGCTATAACTCGATCAGTTTTACTAACTTTGTAACGCTAACTTTGGTGTGGTAGTAGCTGAGAGTCATCCTCAAACCATATTGAAGAGCTAATGGATCACATAAGACTTTGCGTAATGTTTGAGCAAAACATCTATAACTTCATCTTCTTTTATCATAAGACTGTAGTGTTCAATCCTGGTCCTGGAGGGCCACTGTCCTGCAGGTTTTAGATGTTTCCCTGCTCTCCAGCAGGTCTTTAGGTTCTGCAGAAGCCTGTTAATCACTCAGTCATTCAAATCAGTTGTGTCAAAGCAGAGAAACAACTAAAACATGCAGGGTAGTGGCCCTCCAGGACCAGGATTGGACACCAGTGTCATAAAATAATCGTAGTTCACAACTCTGGCATGAAAGGCAGCGGATGATACACATTCCTTCAAGTAACGCTAGCCTTTAATAAATAAAATACATAGAACAAAATGATAAACATTGGCATTATAAAGGTAAAAATACTAAAAGAGACAAAGGAATTGCTTTTGAGTTCTAGCACTCAGTTCTTTTTCTGCAATAGCAAAGATATTGAGTTGTACAGATTCTACTCCTATCTTTTATCCTAACAGATTAATAAAAAAACATGATTACCCACACACTGTTATACCCTGAGCGTTGGTACAATGCTCTTAATGGGCTTCCGGTCTGTTTTAAGATCAATTTTATCATTTTACTATTGTCTTTTAAAGGTTTTTAATGGCCTTGCCCAGTCATATTTAACTTGTCTTCTTAACATCTACACACCAGGAGGAGCACTATGGTCAACCAGGCAGTTTATCCAATTGGTCCCAAGATCCAGATTAAAATATAATTGTGATCAGACTTTTGCAGTGACTGCTCCAAACGTATAGAGTAGTTTTCCTTTCAATCTACACACAACTAAGACTATAGAGACTTTTGAATCTTTGAATAAGATCCATCTTTTTATTGTGGCTTATGGGTTAAACAATGTATACAATTGAAATACATGTGTAAACCTGTTTATATGTGTATTTTATTGTCCTTTTATTCTTGTTTTTATTTGATCCTATATTTTATTTTGCTGTATTGTTATCTGGTGTGGCTGTGAAGCACTTTGGTCAACATCAGGTGTTTTAAATGTGCTTTATAAATCAAACTGACATTGACATTACAGCTTTTTCCTTGAGTCAAAAGCACATTCAAAACACTGTCATCTTCCAAGCAATGGCTTTTGAGTTTTAATGTTAATTACATTTAGAAGTCATGCCATTTTTGTTTCTTTGGTCAAGACAAGCTTAGGTTTCAAAAACAACTGAAAACCTCAGTTTTTGTAAAGACAATCTTGTCCTAAAACAATACAGCTGCAACTACGGTACATCAAATTCACCAAATGTATCCATCTGGAGTCAGTGAATGCATCTAAACTACCCCTCCTTCTACATCAGCAAAATCCAGCCTGCTCCATCTTTGACCAAAACTCCATTGTGAAAGGTGTGAGGTTCAGTTTGAGAGTAATGGGGGAGGTGTCTCTCTTGCTCAAATGGATCATTGCACTCCAGCTCCCAGGGTGAGGTGAGAGATAATTTGTGAGGATAGGCCAAGTCTCAAAGTAGACAATGATTTAGCTGGATGGCTACAAACCTGGACAGATGCACTTTAAACAGTGTGATGGGGAAGAGTTAACAAAATCCATCATAACCCCACCAAATGGAAACAAGGTCTACTGCACTGGCTAATGGCGCACCTGAAAAACCCAAACCTGTTACAATCACAAAATAAAGTGCATGTGTTCATTTACAGGGAGGAGGAATCAAGAAACCCCATTTTAGACAGACAAAGAGAGGTCAGCAAACTGTTAGACCAGTTAATGAACCTAGAACATTAGGATACGTGCAAAGTATTCTACTATAAACCATTAGGACCCTCTGTCATCAGCATGCTAAAGGTCCATTTTTCTGTGCTCTTGCTTAGAAACTGCCACCAAGAGCTCCATTTGAAAAACACAATGTGAACTTGAGTGATAAAAATCAGCTCCCACACTAGCCACTACCAGTGTTGCTTCATCAACAGAAAAAGTCAACCAGAAAGCAGTAAAGGAGGGAACTTGGCTGATATTTAGCTTTCCAACTGTTTTTTTTCCCTGTGAAATGATTTCTAATTATTAACTAAAGTCCTATTCTGGGATGAAGCCGTGGAACTTTTTAGAGAAACTGTTCAAGTGAAGTTCTTTCTTTCCTGCCTCCTACTGAGCTTCCACCAGAATCAGAGGTGATAAAAAATTTAGGTTGTTGCATTTTTTTTGCATTGTGGGGCTGATTATTTTCACTTCTCTCGTGTTTAAATAAGTCAGAGTTCAAAAAGTTTATTTCGCTGACTTGTTCCCCAAAAATTGAGAAACCCTGCCAAGTAACAGAGACGGAAGGGGTGGGGGTGACAGTCACAAGGAAAGCATGTATGACTTCAGCGTTTTGTTGTTTTAGGTTTGGTCTACCTCCAGGGGCCCACTGAGAAACAGAAACTGTACTGAAACACATACATGGCTCCACATATAAGACGAAGAGCTACAGAGAAGATAAAAGCAGTTTTATATTTGTGCTTTTCTGTAACTTTCCCAACAATTAGACTAAGTTAAACAAACTTTATGCAGCCAGCTGCATGATGCTCAGAGTCCAAAACCAGGAGAGCAGAAAGAGATTTCAGTAAATAAGAAGTACTGCAGTAGTCAGTCATTAAGCCACATTCAGCTGAATAATTGCTCAGTTCCAAATCCTACATACACGTATAAGGAAAGCATTATTGTTAAAGGTACTTTTCGTAATGTCATAATGTCCGCTAAAAATATATATTTACATAAAATAAAATAAAAATCATAAAGTATGAATGATGATAATGTGTCCTTAAATTAAAAAATCTGTAAGCAAAATCTGCAACAGCTGAAGTAATTGAAAATAGGTCAACAATGGCAGCGTCCATGGAAGAGCTGAATCAAGATATCGAGAAGTCTGACAATTTTGATGTACTGGTGTGTATTTATGCTCTGATTTGTTGAGTAAAGTATGCAGATAGGATCTGAAAGTTGTCTTCCTCCTTACCACTGCCAAGGAGGTTGTGTTTTTAGTCGTGTTTGTTTGTTGGTTTGTCTGTCTGACTGTCTGTCTGTGCTAAAGACTACTCAAAAAGATAAGGATTTTCATTACATTTTCAGGAAATGTCAAACATGCTATAAGGAACAACTAAAGTTTTGGTGGTGATCCGTTCAAAGTTCAAGGTCATAGGTCAGGATCACAGATGACCTTGTGCTCTAACTATGCAACCATGTAACAGAGGAAAATTAAACTGCACAGTTGAACACCTTAGGCCAAGATCACGATTGATTTCAAGGTCATGGGGTCAAAGGTCAACATCACAGTTGACCTCGTGCTCTAACTGTGCAACAGTGTCATGTAGTAATGTCAAACTTATGTTTTTGGTTGTGTCCGTTGGTTTGTTTGTCTGTCTGTTAGCAAGCTCTGGTAAAAACTAATGAACAGATTTGGATGAAATTTTCATGAAATGTTGGGGTTGTCACCAAAAATAATGGATAACATTTTGGTGGTGATCCACACTGTGATCCACATCGCACTATTTTTAAATCACATTGTGGCCTTGGTGGAGATATGCGCTCTGTCAGTGATTCTAGTTCTTTCTTTTTTCTCTCATGTTTGGCAGCAGATTAACCCTTATATTTCCACCAAAAAGTCTTCTCCGAAATTTTACGCTGGTCTGCTTCTGCCATATTCGTTTACCTACACAAACTACAGCCTAATGTAGGTTAAGTGACTCAGCTTCCACATGGTTTTCAGCAGATTCAGCCGAGCCCTTTGTTTACATTGAGCATTTAACTGCATATCAGGAAAATTACGGGTTTACTATCTTTGAAACTGCACTATTTAAAATAATTTCATTATTTTAAATTTGAATTTATAGTTTTCAATGAGTACCTTTACTTAGAGTCACTTAAATCTTCACTTTAATCTTCACTTTATTCATTTGAGAAAAACTTAACAACTATTGTTGGTTCATTACACTGATCCAAGTGTAGTAGTTTTCATAAATTAAACGGCTCAGCATCTACAAAAATCCATCCTTTCAAGAACCCTGGTTCCCCCCGGCACCTCTGAAAGGAAATCTGTCAGTTCTGCATTTCACTACCTAAAAGCTATCAAGTGTTTTTAGTGTGTAACCATAATTGGTAAAAGTAGAAGTGAGATGTTTATCTAAAGGGACTCAAATTTATAGCTGAAAGCTTTGTAATCGAGGGAATGTGGGTGTCTCTGAAGGGAATGTTCAGAGGAACTTTAGTAAATACAGAAATCATTGTAATTAAGACTGCAGCAGAGTGGTTATAAATAATATTATAAATGACAAAATTAGGGTCTTTGTTTGCAGTGCCTAATATGGTGTTTGTTCTGGCTGTGGAAATCTCATTGCGGGTAGGTCACACCTTAATTTACCAAGGCTGAGAGACTGAGGGGAGAGGTAGAACACAAACACACAAAACCAGACTGATTATAATCTCAACTTAATAGATGATGGAGGGGCTCCAGGTGTTTCTAATTCTGCAGAGGGTCTGTTTATTATGACTGACTGAGAGCTTCATAAGGATCTGCTGAACGCTCTCAAACAGCTGCATTCTTTTAACTTAAGCCTCATTCTTTCTTCTTACAAGTTGCCTGTTCATTTCTTTGCCTCACCTACTTTTCCCCTTTATTTTTGCATGAATTTGAGCTGTTTTCTTTGCTTTTCTCCTCTTAGTTTTATCAAAGTTTGTCTTTTTCCTTACCTTTTTAGTTTCAGTCTTGTGATACACAGTGTGATAGAAATCTGCAGCCAAACTCCGGCTCCCGAAAGACTTGGCTGCTTCAAACAAAAGTCCAGTCCATTTTCAAACCCTGTTTAAATTTGATTAATCACTCAGTTTTTCATTTTGCATCAGGCATTTAAAATGCATTAAAGAGATTTTATGTTTTGTGCTGCCGAGTTTTACAAACAGCAATGCTTGTACAAGGCATCATTTTTATGAAGAATGAGCAGAAACCTAAAAGTCTATTTTTATTTAGCTGGTAAAAATGCTTCTTCTAACTAGCTGGATTTCCCAGCATCAAGCATAGCATCCAAACATTCTGTTTTTGGTTTTGAAAGAGAAATATCTGTTTTGGGATTGAGCAATCAGGCAAGAATTGCATTATTTTTATTTAAAACATATTGTATTTCTTTATATACACCACATCATACAAATAAACAGGGACACTGTTGGATGTAGGGTAATATTAGCTTTTTATGGCAAAAATTTAGACTAAAGTAATCTTTTATTGAGAAATACCAGAGTTGCTGTTTTGATCAAAGCTTGAAATTATTTTTTGTGCTCAGAGCTTGTGTTGGGGGAGACTCTCAGCTACTATTGGATCATATTTTGGTTAAATATCTGTAAAATTTATTGACTTGTGGGCATTTTTGTGTTCTTTAAGCTGAGTTGTTTGTGGCAGTCATTTTAATTTGTATTGGCTCCAAAAGTTATTCAGTTGTCGAGGAACATCCAGTGATTATTTTATTAAAATCCATCCAGGGGTTGATGTTGGTTTTGCTAACAGACAGATGCAGGTGACTCCAAACTCAAAGTTTATAGCAAAACTTTAAACAAAGATTTTGAGCTGTCTGTTAGCGCTCAGAAAATGTGTTAGGAGTCAGTCTCAGATATTACCACACCAAACTTTAATTCAATTTCTGTAAAACTGACCGAGTTACAGCCATTTAGTGTTATTTTAAAGTCTATTGGCTGTGGCAGCCATCTTGAATTAAGTTGACTCTATATGTTAATCGGTTGTAGATATACATCGAATGATTTCTTTCAGAAGGCTTCATAGAAAATTTGTGCACTGGTTGACAAGTTTTTTGTAACAGTCAGACTAACACAGACACGCAAACTATAATGACACATTTGTAGAGATGTGCAGATGAGCATTTCGTAACCTGTGCGTGAGCTTACACACAATTATTGCTCAAAACAATTTATTTCTCTCATACGCACTTTACACGTGTGTAAGACACATGCTTAACAAATACACGCTGATCTACAATTCCATCACTTTCTTCAAGGATGAAATTCAAATATACTAAGCTCAGGATTTATCCTTGGTTGGGCCTGATTTGCTGACATTAAGGAATACAAATAGCCTTGTACCTGAAACATGTACCCTTTCACTTATTTCAGCACACTATTTGTACTTGTACAAATCTCTGTAACACAATTTCTATGGAGCATCTGTGTCTGCAAGGTGCAGGAGTAAATAACCTGTTCCCTTGAAGGGAGGGACCTACTAATGAAGTCAACTGTATGCCACTGCACTGCGTAACTCACAGAGGCTTGCTGGCCACAGCATGGACTCCTACTCACCAGGCCACTGTGCTTCGCTTTGCTACTGGCTTATACTGCAGTGACGTATTGATTCAAGTATAAGTGAGATCGTGATGCTTCCAAGTTGCGTGCGCTCCTCTCACTTTCACTCTAGCACAACATATGGAAGCGATAGCTTGGAATGCAGTCATTAGAAATCCGCTGATAGAACCGGGAAGCAGAACAGGTTGCAAATGATGTAGAAAGATAACAGAAGCCTCTCCTGCATTGGGGCCCTCCTCCTTTAATGTGTGCCACACTATCATCTTGATGTCTTTGTGCAGGAACATTGTTCCCTAGTTTGGAAAATGAGGTAAATCGGATTCAGAAAACAAGTGGATTAACTTAATCACCCCTCGGCTTTGACAATGACCTTCGCTTCTGAGCCATAATAAGGATTAGTTAGGAGTGGAAGGACATATGCCATCCAGAAGAAAAAGATTATAGTTCTCCCATGACAGAATGATTGAAACGTGCTATTCCTTCATGGTGAGAGGCTATGATGAGGCCATAGAGCAATGCATCACATTGCTGGGATATGAATTTCAAAAGAAAACTGTGAGCCATTATTGTAATGCAGCACAAAAAAAAAAAACACCTGCAGGGTAGCTTTCGAAGACAGAAATCTGCTTTAACTGTATAAAAATTTGCATAAACACACTAAGGCAGGAAATGAAAGGCTTTTATTTACATTACGCCGATTGATTTCAGCCTGGCAAACGCATATCCTCCAAGATTCCTGACATTATTGCGAAGGAAATGGCATAATATTTCTTACAGACCATACCACATTATTGATCCAGGCACAGGAAGGAAGTTATTTTCAGCACTGTACGAAAGACAATACACTCATGTTACTGTGTGGCTGCTCAATAGGACATTACACTCAGCAAGGTCATACAAAGTAATAGCTGCTGTTGACCTTTGGCCTGACCTATCAGAAAGATAAGATAAGATGGGAAATTTAAAGTCACTGGACAGACAGCTGGAGAAAACAATAGGACAATCAACAAGTTACCATTCCTGAGTTTCCTACTGGGACAATTCCAGTGATCAAAACAGATCCTTCTAAAATAAAAAGACAGCTTTAGCACAAAGACAGGGAGGGTATAATGTGCTGACGTGAGTTCAAAAAAGGACATCACTGCCCCTTGCTGTTGTTGTTATTGTCAGGATCAGGATTTATGCTATTGTTGCCATTGTCAGCTGAAGAGGGGTTATCTATGAAGGGAGGCTTACTTTCAAAAAGCTGTGTGTGTGCGCGTTTGTGTGGATCTCTACCAATGTATCAGCAGATCAGTGTGCATCTCCGGTGCGCAGGAGCTGTTTTCTGTGTGTATGTGTGTGCTTGCGAAGTGGAAGGATGTCAGCAGAACAAACACACTGTATCTCTTCAAGCCCTGTTTTCCTCTCCATATTCTTCTGTATTCCAACCTTCCTCTGTTCTTCCACTTTATGTTTTTCAAACTTCCTTTTGTTTTTATCTCTCTCTGTTTGTTTACCCTCATTTCCCCTTCCTCCAACTGCACGGCATCATTTTGCAAGGAATGACAGAATGTGTTGAATGAAGTTCGGCAATGGAAAATGGTGAGTGAGCTTCAGTATGCCTTAATGCATTTTGTTTATCACTGTCTTTATGATAGTAATATCATCATGTGTCGATGTGGGGTGTAATGGTACACCTTGGTCACTCTTATGTAACAGAACAACAGAAAAAAAAAAAACAACAAAATGTTATTCTTTTTAAAACATAGTTTTTTTTTTTAAAAGAAAAAACATACAAAGCAGAAACAGAAAAGCAAACCCCCATTTCTAGTGGGAAGGCTCTAAGGTCATGTACAGTTAAGTCTGATTTACTTTTTACTTTTTTAAAAGGTTGTAATATTATTACAGATTTTCGTAATAATATATACAGTTTAACGTACAGTTCCTTACAGGTCATGTATCAAACAAAAAGTTTGATAAACTCCATAAAGGTTTCTCTCTACTGAGTTAAAAAAATATTGCAAAAACAAGCTAAAACAAAGAACTGTTTATTTCAAATAATTTGACTTGATTTAAAATAAAAAGCAATATAGAACAAAATAATGTCTTCCCATAACAAAAATAAATCTATTACTCTCTCCTAGCTTTTCAGCTACCTGTGGAAAAATGACACATCAGGACATCAAAAAATACACAAAATGCCTGTTACAGAGTCATTTAAAGTGTTTGGTTTATAACCTACTTGTCTTACCATACAGACACCTCTTGCGTCTCATTCATTCCTGGCATTGCTGCCAGGAATGACGGAGACACTTTTCCCCCAGTTGATTAGAAACAAACAGACAGGTTTTTAAGCTTTGAACTAACCATTCTTGCTTTGATTTGGCATAGAGCGCTTACTCTTATTCCATTTTTGATGAGGGAATTAGTAAAATGCAGTTAAATAAAATGTGCACCTGCTTCAGGATAGGACTGGTGACTGCCTGTGAATAAAGTATTTTTGTGTGGTTCCCTGTACCTATCCTAGACAGCCATAACATGACAGCTTGGTGAACTATAAGGTGCCGTTACAGACCTAATTGATCTAAAGATTTTGTAAGTACTTTTAAAAATAGGTTCCTTTTTAAATTGGGTTTTGTAAAATAACTATGAGAAGACAGTAGTGAGAACAGCCATAGTTTGGAGCAACAAGGAGAATATATAACAATGGACCCAAGCTACTGTCTGCTAAGTTCAGGTCATTCAGCTTAGTCCAGGCCAAAGAATTATTTATTTAATTTGTTTGTTTTGGCAGACATGGTTACTTTAATGCCACGAACCATCAGTTTTTGACACAACCCAAATAAAAATAAGGAATTGTAGCAAATTTCAATTATCTTTTTAAAATTCCCACAGTCCAGAAGCATGCAACTGGTAACTCCAAATAGTATAAGAATGTGAGTATTTGTGTCTCTCATTTGTCTCTATGTGACCCTGTGATGGACCTGCGACATGTCCAGAGTGTACCCTGCCTTTCGCCCAGTGTCCATTGGAGATAGTCACAAGCTCCCCGCAATCCTGAACAGTACCAAGCAGGTAAAGAAATGAATAGATGTCTGTTTAACATATAGGAACATGTAATTTGCAATTTTTAGCTTTTTAACTTTGAGTCATTTTTCTCAATTCCTTGCCAATTCAGTTGGAATAGCTTGAAAAAGTAAGGCTTAGGCTTTTGCATGCCACTAAATGCGTGCACCATCCACTCTGTGCGACTCCTGATGAGAGACAAAGTGGCACTGCATGTAGCATAAAGTTTGCTGTAGTGCAGCACCACTGTTCTAGAAAAGAGAAACTGTGTTCACTTCCATTCGTCTATCTGCTTTAGTATTTTATTTTTAATCTCGTCATTTCCTCATCTGTAGCTCACGATGCACCTACCCACTATGACACCTATCACTCTCAGCAGTAGTGGACAGCTTGTCCTGTGTGCCCTAGTGCTGTCGTGCTTGGGGAAATCTGTGAGGAGAGGTGGAAGACACATGCACACTGCAGCAGTGGCTTGGCAGCGCAGCAGTGACATTGTCTCTTTGGAGGCAAGTGTAAACAGATTGATTGGGTGGCTATACTGCAGTTGCACATGCTGACTCACCTTTTACATTACCAGTGAGGGAAAGATGCAGGGCAGGGAGAACATGGAATACTCATAAAGTGCTTTTGTCTGTTCCCTCCTCTCCCATCTTACTCCCCAAGGTTATCCATCAAAAAAAAAAAAAAAAAAGGGACATGAGGTAGTGGTGGTGAAATTAAGGTGGGTATAAGACGATGAAAGCCCACCTGAAGCTGCTTTACAAAACAGCCCTGGACATATGAGAGGCCCTTCAAAAGACTACTTGGTCTGATTATCAATCTTTTCTCCTGACAATCCAACAGCAAGTGAAGTCAGAAACTGTTAAAGGAATTGTTACTGCATTATCTAAGCTGGCTGGGGGCCTGGCTAAAAGGAAGGATTGGTGAAGTGCGGCTGCAACGCTGGGGGTAGATGCACCATTTTTCTATTCTAAAATGAGCCCAATGTCACCACGACAGAGCAGCGCTCCTCTGAGGGCATCGCAGGCCTGGGTGGGGTGGGGTTGGGGATGATGGATGACTCGCCAAGAAGCCTCTCCTGCATCATCACTGTGTACATGCACACACAAATGCAAACATGTACTCAAAGTCAGAGAACTACATAGGCATGTTCATACACACAATTGATACACACATTCTGCATGCTTTCCCACAAACACCTAAACATATATAGTCCAACGAAAATTAAGCTCACACAAAACCATCTGGGGATAGACACACACACAAACAGGTTTTGAGTTATTTTGTGTGTCCACATGGGTTATAATTAATCACTGGGATATAAACACTCCAACGGCAGATATTTACCCGAATTATCAGTAACACAAACATAAACAGGCTCACACTTACAACACGTTTAAGTAACATGGGCTCCATTATGACTCCAGTCAAGGCTAATGCCACAAGATCAATGACAGAATCTCTGTCTGCCTCGCTTCCCTTCCTACCCTCAGTTCTTTGAGCCAAATGAAGCAATACACTGCCATGCAAAGTACCCTTCAAAGTTGACTCCATCTATGACCGAGCAGTAGCCTGCAAAACAAGACCTCTGGGGTCTTCCAGTTACTAATACTTCCAATTAAGCATGTATATATATACACACATCCTCTCTTTCTTATCCCACCTACTACAACCAACCCACCATTCGCTGCAATCCTAGATATGAGCTTTACGAGGATTACATTTAAAAAGCAATTACCGAACGTGCTGATTACCTGCTGAAAATCGTGACCACTAATGCTCCTTGAATAGTTAATTTATATCACGCTTGTGTAAGAGCGCTCACTCAATTAGGGTTTATTTCTATCTAGGATGACACAATACATAAAGAAATTCCCCTATTTAGACGTCACAGTTGGGACATTAAAACAGAGCAATGCAATAACACTGGAGTATCATAAGAATCTGTGATCTGATTACTGCATATTTACAGTAACGGCAACAGATTACATATGTCATCTTTTTGGAATCAGATTATTCTAATTCCATTACATCTAATCAAATACTCCTCCTCGGCCTTGCTGAGCTAACAGAAAGCAACATCCTCGATCGTCCTCGTGCAGATGTGGGCCTATGCAGGCAGCCAAGGAGAAATATGGTCAGCCTCTGGTGAACAAGGTGCGTATAGCTGAGTGCCTATTCATCACAAACCTGCGGCGGAAAGCTATATAAGCATAGTCTACTCAAGCCCCCCACCCACCACAGTCCCACGTCTGGTCTTATTAAAAGGAACAGGGGACAGGGAAGAAACGGGACAGTAAAAGAAAAGGTTCATAAACATAGTCCCAAAGGATATGGGAGGGTGCAATGTAAAGACCTTCAACAAGGGGTTAGAAAAAAAACAAAACTGCCAGGTTTTGAGATTGATGGACTAACCTTCTTTGCTCGCAGTGTTTTTCCTGCAGCCAAGTGCACAGAGGTATACGGCTTTGATTACTTGCAGTCAAGCTGTGGCTGCGAGTGAATGGTGACTACAGTTTGATATTAGGATTAATGACCATGATGATCACTCGAGTGAAACATCATTTGGACTCCTACTGCATTCCAGCAGGCAAACAGAGGCAACGCAAAGACCACCTCTCAAGTCAAACATAATGGAATACACTATTACTGACACAGCTAATAAACAACAAGTGTGATTACTTAAGCTCAACTACCGGTGATGTTTAAAAATAAACTAATACATAAAAAAGAGCTTTTAAAACTTGTTTTCCACCGACCTTGCTAATGCATTCAGACAGTAATATTTGCAACAATACTTAAAAATGTTCACCCATCAGATAGCGCAGGCGACAGTACTTATAAAAAGTATTTACCACCTTGGATGCTTTTATTGCTGTCATAAATCAATTATGGCCAATGACTGGTTTAAAACAACTAAAAAAAAAGATTTTTGAAAAGTACAAGAGTTGGTTACCAGAGTAGCAGCACCCATCAGTCTTTAGGTGACACCATTTTAAAACAAATGTTTACAACAAGCTAGCGTTAGCTTGTGCAGCCTGTCAGACTCCTAATACTACTTTCCAAAGAGTAGAATTATGAACAAGAATGTTTTCTTTGGGCTATAACTAAATTTAGCTGCTGTTTATTCTATTTTTAAGGTTTAAAAAATAGCAGGTTTAAATAGCATTAGTAAATATATGAAAATAAAGGTCAATCATGCTGTCTGCCCTGAAGCTGTAATAGCATTCTGTACTGAGCTGTGATTTTGACACATTGCTTCTTTTTGGACATGGATGTGAAATGCCATCCAACAACATCTATTTTTTATACACAATTAATCATGGGTGTGAAAAAAGTGCCTCCATGCTTGGTGAGAATCACAAATTATGTGTAATTAAACATGGTGTGTGGGGAAGCCATATAACAAGTTGCATTCAGTGTCAGTAGTTTTAGCCGGCAGCAAACACATGATGTTGGTTGTCAGTGTGGATCCTTGCAAACGGTGCAGTTTATCTGGTGCCCTTGCCACTGTGCATCTTTAGTGTCCTGTAACTTAAAACCCCCACCTTTGTCATTCTCCAGTCTTGCTACTTTAGAGGCATCCAAGGCTCACAACAAGCATAGATAATCAGTTTGTATTGATCCTGTCAAATAGCAGAGGCAAATTTGTTAAAGTGAACAGTAACCTACACAAAAAAGGTCACATTTATTTCTAAAAAGTGCCACCATGCCTGGTTTTTTCCCCTCTGTTTTTCGCTGGCTTTATGTGCAATCCTACATAAGTTCCTCTAAATCTTATCTGATAACTTGTGGCAGCCACATACTGTAGAGGAAGCTTCAGAAGACAAGCATTGATTTCAAACAAATCTGCCTAGACATCTTCCGTTTCTGGTTCAGTACACCTTTCCTTAGCTAATGAGCAGCCATCTTTATTCCCCACTGAGTAAAATGTCTTATTTCATGCTTTGTGTCAGGATTCACTGGCAACTCTTGCCAGAGAGCGGAGATGGAGGAGGAAAAATAAAATAAAAAGACTATGATGGCTAATCCTGAGCTTTAAGACAGACAACTACAAACTGAAATCCCTTCTGAGCAGCCGTAAGCCTTTGGTTTTCACCCGTTAGAATTGTGTATCCTTTAAACACATTAACTTAGGTCCTAATGCTGGCCCGTTTTGTATGACACATCAGCTACTTGTAGCAGACATTTGCTAAGTTAGGAAGTAAGAAACATGCTCCCAGACTCATTTATGTATGGATTCGCACTTACTTTTGCCACATGTGGTCTTGGATCACTCTTTTGGTTATCAGGTACTGGAGCAAAATACTTTTTTTTAAAAACTCTCATAGGACCTGTGCATTAGGATCAATGCAACACTTCACTCCACTCAGTGTTTCCTGTATTAGAACACCAGCCATAGAGTACACCACTTCTGAAACTGGCATCTGGTCTGTCAAGCAGCAAAGGCCCTTTTAGCTGCAGGAGTAACTTATCTAAAAGCACAAGGTTACTCAAGTCAACAGGACACTCAGAGACTCAAAAACAAAACAGGCATAAGTGGAAAAATTGAGCTTTGGACCTTTGCTTATCTTAGGTAAAATTTACATTTAAATTATTATTTTTAGTCTATTGTAAAGCACTAAGAAATACACAAGAACTGATACTTTTTAATTGGACTGTGTGTAGAAAAAAATCATCAAAATATTCCAGCCCTTCTTAGGCCTCCTTCAACCTGAATGTCAACCCTGCCATACTTTCCACAACCTATTGAAATGTGACTGGATCACAGCAAAATTTGAAAAACCTCCATCAGAGTGAAGAAAATCATGACATTGCTATGCTCTTAGCACTTGCCAGACAGGGTTTTCCCAGCTATTTTCCTCAGGGAAAATAGCATCATGATAAGGGCACCCTCACCATGCTTTAAATGTCAGCAGGACATTCCCATGACAATACTATTATGTCCACCCACAATTGCACCACATCACAGACCCGGGATGCGACTGTGCTCTACAACAGTGGTTCTCAAACCTTTCAGGTTTTGACCCACAAAATAAGTCACAGCAACTCATGACCGTAATAAAACGCCAATAAGCATTTTAACAAAAACTTTTTTCAATATGCACAGACCTCATGTCATGAATAAGCTGGCATCACTCTTCCCTTACGCTTCACCCAAGACCTTGACACTCTGGCACAATGATGATAAACTACCACAACCTCACTACTGTAGTTTTGTAAATGCCCCAACCCCCCACAAACTATCACAACCTATCATGGACCATGGGGAGCCCAGTCTAATCAAAATATGCACCTAAAGAATACACCAAGGATCTGCAAAAACTATCCATGTTCTAGCAGGGTTTTCTTATGTTATGGGGGGGGGGGTCATCATCCATTGTGAATGGGTTTTTATGGCTTGATGTTTTGTCTGGCTCAAAGACAAATTAATTTTGCCAATGCAAAACAATTTCTAGCAAATGTATCACAATAGATTATGAGCAGAGCAGAAGCATGGTTTGCTTCAGCATTTTTCTTCTGTTTCTATTTGCTGCGATTCAATGCACTTGGATAAACATGACCCGATGCTGCCTGTGATCTCCAGCTGTGCCGTGGGTCACACTGGCAAGGAAGAACCATAACGAGTGGGCAACCACTACAACAAAGATGGCCCTTTTATGTATTCTGACTGCAACACGACTAAGGTGCTTGGTGTTTGCTGAGACAGCAGATGACTTGCCTTGCTCCCTCTCGCCCCCTTGCTCAACCAGGGCAGGATAGACTTAATTGCCTCATTAGCAAAGAGGCCAACGAGGAGTCGGCCTCTTTCACATTGTTCAATGTCAAGAGTGCAACAGAGAGGAAAGGTTAATAGAGTAAACAGCATTTCCATCTCCTAAATGTAAAATAGTTTATTTTCTACTATGATGAGTGAGCAGTCAAAGGCCTCTTTTCATAACGGATTTGCAAATTTATGCATTTGGTTTTGTCTTATCTGCCCAATGCATTTTCCAGCAACTGTTCTTCCTAATTTTGGAGTGTAATGCAGCCTGCTGCTGCTGTGTTGTAACTCCCATAGCTTGCTCTTTAAAGCTTGGACCCATCTAGAAAGCAGAGTCATCACGCCAAGTTTAATTATTTTAAGAGCTTTAATTTGCAAACTCTGCTATTTCCTCTTCCGCAGCTTCTTTGGATGCAAGACAGCAAACCAAGCCAAAGGCAAACACTGTTGATTTTCCTCTTGAAGAAAGACACACAAAATAAAAAAAATATATATGTCTGCTGTTGAGAGAAAATATATCTGTTAAAAAAAAGAACACTGCATATTTGATCATTTTGAGAAATACATCAAACTTGTTGTACATCACAGCTTTCACTTGCAACTGTACCATTTTCATACTGGAACACATCACTATCCTCATCCAGAAATCACAGTACAATAACTTTGTGCTGAACATGACAGCTTGGACAACACTGCCAAACCATGAAAGGCATCTTGAATGTTGTCCTAAGCCCCTGTCTGCCTCTTGACAAGAGATGTGCTGCTATGTAAGTTGGTTCTGACAAAAATGCGTGACGGGCCAGGCTAAGCAGGCACAGTATGAGTCAAAAGCTGAAATGTTGTGTTATCATTGCTGAGCGAGCTATGGGTTGCGATTGCTAGAGAGTTATTGTTATCCTCTCAAAACACATTCAACTGCTGTATTGAATGCATAACCAGGGGAGCGTCACAACAACTATGGCTGCTGCACCAGAACACAAACACATCACACATTTACTTTATGCCCATAAATATTCACTGCTGCCTTTTTGGTCTTAGGGGAAATGTGATCTATTTTGAAAAAAAAACAAAAAACAACACAATACAGAAACCTTGAAAGGCATAAATGCATCATTCATGCTGTAAGTAATTCACGTTGTGGATTTTACCTGCCCTTACTGCAGGGCAGTTTAAGGCAGAGGGTACAATAAAAAATGTACAGCAACGCATCTGCATGAGCAATACAGCGTAAAGGCTCCATTTCATCAACAAGTCAAGTCTAACGAGTCGGAAAAAAAAGGTGGTGGTGCCATCTGCTCTGAACCGCTTTGCTTGGATAGGAAAAACAAAGTAGGAGGACAAGAGTGGAAAAAAAAGCTTTCTCAGCACTGACACTACAGTGTACTCTAACCAAAGCCTGAGTGCTGAAAAAAAAGTTTTATTTTTTTTAATCTCCTGTGGAAACAAACTTCCCCAGCCTTCCAGGCTTAATAAAAGGCACTGTACTCTTTACTGTAAACGACTGAAGGGAGTGCTGTAGTGCAATCATCGACAGTATATACTTAATTTGTGGACAGCCGAGCAATTGATCAGTGATATTTAGAGTACAGTGATTTGCTGTTCTATCAAAGACCAAATGGCTGGCATTGTGGTTGCATAATTAAAACATCCATCACACAGAATTCACGGGCAACTCTGGCAACCCTAGACTGGACCTAAATTATTGCATTTTACAGTTTCTACTGAATAGCAATTACACAAGGTAAGGTTCTGATGACGAAGGACTTTTCCCTGTAAAGAATTAATCAGCTGAGCGGCGTTTGTTGCAAAGATTTAAAGGTCATCTTCAGAGGTTTCTGTTAGCACATAAACAAATTAGGCAAAATTTTTAAACTCCCTGCATAATCAGCTTTACATTTTTTAACCAATGTACCAGCACACTTAGCGAGGAAAAGTTGGAAACAGTTCATGGCTTATCTGTTGTGGATAGCTTTTGAACATGAATAGAGTTTAATTTTAACCGGATTGATGAGCTAACTGCTTATCTGAGTGGGTTCAAGGCCAAAGTGGATTGCTGCCATCCTAAAAACATTTTCAATCTCAAAAATTTAGAAGCCTATCACTCAAACACTATTTTATAAACCTTTACATTGGTGCCAATTTTGCAATATGTGGTTATTTACATAAAATTAGTAAAATAGCATTTGCATCAAAAGCTATGCATTGTTTCAAAGTTTTGTCTTAAAACAGCTTCTATCCACTTTACTCGGACCACATTGAATTAGACCAATTAGAATATGGTTATTCTAACAGAAATATTATGGTATTTCTTCTGAAAGTGCCTTCTGGCTGCACTGGAAGTGCTACAGCGAGCAGCAGCTGCATTTGCAAATAATAATATAAAATTCTATAAAAATAATCATGTGACATCAAAGAAAAGGTTTATAAAATAAATTGTCCATGAACCACATGAAATCTTTTGAGACTGGAGTTATTTTAAGATGGCAGCAACTCATTTTGGTCTAACTGGCCCCACTCTGACTAGTCCTGACAGGTCAGGATTAAATTGTATTTCTCCAAACTGAGGATGTTCAAAGAGCTACATTGACAACGGGTAAGACATCAATTGTGTATAACCTTTCCACAGAACCCCTCTTCAAAAGGTCTGAACTGTCTCTTTAGGATACATCCTGGAAAGACAGCTGAGTCTTGAGCTGTATTAGGACTGGAACAGATTCTCTTCCAGATGGTCTTCAGGTAACCACTTTGTCAACTAACGCTGTAATCAATGGCCACCAAATTCCCTCTTTTCAACACACCATCCATCTTGAGGTCTTTCCAGGCTGCTCTGTGATGACCAAACGCAGTCGAAGATGAATGTCTGAAGGACAGGGGGGCCTCTGCTGATTAAAGTCACAAATGCTTTGGGGAAGACTGGTGAGCAAAGGAGGAAATGGAGTGAGACAATGGAGCACACGGGTTCAAAACACCTAATGGAGTGTCCTGCTTGCTGAGCTAATAGACTGCTTCAAATTGAAAGGAGCAGCAGGCGTCTAAATAGAGCGATGTGGAACATTTCCTCCTTTTCATTCAGTCAACTCCCAATTGAAAAAAAAAAAAACACAGGAGAGGAGGGGGATTGTGAAAATGTACACGGCCTGCCATTGTTTGGTGCAGTGCAAGTTGTTTTCATTCATCTAAAATCAATTTTCTTGAATTATGGCTGAATTCCATGTAGGGTAAAAGAAAACTGAATGTTTTGTGCAATAGTGCCATGCTGAAAAAACAAAATTCTGAGTTCCTTTTGGTTTTATAATTCTTTTCTTTGTGCGGATTTATGGGGAAAAGACTCCCCGCGGTCGCAGTCCAGCTGTGAGCTGTTTTTCTCGCTGATTCTCATCTCAGGTGCAGGAAACAATTTTATTGTCCAAGCTGAATCCTGAACATGAGAATCGATAACTGCAGTGTGGGAAGAGGCATCACACAGGTTGGGGTCTGACAGGTACACCCCACGACCAATTAAAGTGTTAAGCAACTGTGAGAAATGATCAATTATTGGCAGGGAGCTTGCAGGAATGATACTTGCTGAAAATACGAGGCAAACAAATGACTTAGCCAGCAATGAAAACACACTTTATGTCCAATTAAAGCTCCGTCTCCTGAGTAACTATGTAGCAGCAAAGCACCAGTCATGTTACATGGAACCCAGGTGATGGCAGGAGCTTTAACCTCTATTCATGTCACCACTGTGCTGCTCATAACTAGGGGTGGGGGTGAGAACCCATTTTAGATGCACTACATCGTGGACATGGGCGATTCTGAATTTTAAACAACATTTAACGGTAATCGGTGCTGCCACTTTAAGAAAGTCAGCAGACTAATTGCTGAGTAGTTCTGTTTGTCCTAGGAGCTGAAACTTGTTTTCACATATATTTTAAAATCTTTTCTTCACTGAACTCTGAAGAATATGTCTGTAGGCAATACTTAAAGTTATAACATGACTGCTTTTAGTAATGATATATTTGATTTGTATAAATTTCCAGCAATGAACACAATGCTAATCATGTTAGCGTTTCGATGGTGTTTTCAATGTTAAGTTAGCATCTGTGCTAATTGTCAGTCAGAAGCCTTTGAAAGTTTTTTTTGGCATATGCTCTTCTACACATATTGCATGCATATTTTGCATGCACATTTATAAATCCGTGTTTATTTATGTAAAATAAGTCATAATTATTTCAGTAAACTTGTATTTTCTGTTTCTCTATTTCAGTTTTGCAATGTTTGGGATAAACATAAGCTTACCAGCTGACTTCTGGTATTTTTTTTTCACAAAGCTAATAATCGAGATATATTGATAATCGTTTCATAATCACATCGCAGTGCTCGGAATCAGAATTAAATGGAATTGTAAAGTGCTGTTTTCCCCTTTGGTATCACTGATGAAAGCACTGTACTAAATTTGCTTTTTAATAAGATATGAATTTATGCTTCCTTAGCTGTGTATTTTTTATGCATAGCTGGACTGCACAGCTGCATAAAAAAGCAACAAAAAAAAACCAAGTGATATCCCTTGTTTCGGTGGCAGAACATTGATCAAAAGCGTGTTCCGCCTAAAGAAGAAAAGCACGCCTGCTTTATTCTGCACTGCCAGTTTTCACTTAAGCAGAAACAACTTGAAAGCGCCACAAAATGGGCTCAGATATGATAGCATCTCCGCCCCACCCCTGATAAACAAATCATTTTAAATTGTATTTTTGCAGGGTGTATGAATTTGCATCACCTTTGCGCTCACCACTGAATCCCATTTCAAGTGAAGCCTTTACCTGCCAAGAATTAATAAGACGGACCTGGAGGGGATGAATTCATGCAGGACTTCTCAGTGCTCCATCACCATGACAGCATCAGCATTTATCTCAGTTTTGCCTACTCTCTGATTTTGCTCACTGATTGCATAAAACAATCACAGACCCTGATTAAGATGCATTACTAATGCTTACAAGCAGCAAATCACTTCACATTTTCTCAGAAGTGAAAACTAAAACCACCACTTGCTTTATTGTCTTCTACATTTACTTACAATTGCAAATAAGGAGGAAGATCCTCCCTTTGGAGAAGTGTACAGAGGTGCAGAGACAGAGCTCAACCCAAAGATTTTATGTCATTGCTTCCTTTTGTTACAACTTTTAGCTTATAACAACAATTGAAAGGCTCTGCTTGAATTCACCAACGAGAAAGACAAAGGCAGCGAGGTCAAGTGATAAGGTTACAGGCTACTTTGCAAGGTGACCGATGCTATTGTCTTTGCTCCCCCGTGGCTGTCTCATAACACAACTGATCATAATCAACCTCATGGAGGGGAAAATGACCAGAATGGATGGAAAGGTTTTCATAATCATTTGTTCTTCTTTCTTAAAAAAACAGTCATATTTGTCACTCGCCACTGGCAATGGTGTTTTTGCTCACATTGGTGTGTGTGTTCTTGTTTCTGTCTGTTAGCAAAACAGACCATAAACCCCTGGACGAATGTTAATGAAACTTGCAGAATGTAACTGGACATACATCAACAACTGATTAACTTTTGGAGCCAACTCAACTCAAGATGGCTGCCACAGTCAACTGACCCTAGAAAACACACAAAGGGCTATCATTCACTCAGTTTTACAGATAATGAGGTAAAGTATGGTGTGGTAGTAGCTGAGACATATTCCAAAAACATACTTTAAGTGCTACATATAGCTTAAGATCTTGGCTTACAACATTTGTTTTAACTGTTGGCCTCAACCCCATTTGTCTGTTGGCAAAAAGTATTTCATGAACCAGTTAATTGATTTCATTGAAAATCTCAAAGTAATCATTAGATGTACATCTATAGTTGATTTTAATAGTCACCCCAATTCAAAATGGTCACCACTTGTAATCAACATTAGCCACCATTAAAAATGGCTATAACCTACAGGTATCAAACTAAAATTAGGTGTGGTAACAGCTGAGTGTCATTGTCATCACATACTCCAAGAGCTATATTTCAGCCAGTTTTACAGACATCAAGCCAAAATTTGGTTTAGTTGTAGCTGAGAGTCATTTACAACACATACTACAAGTAGTACTTGTAGTATAACTGTATAGTATAACTTGTAGTATAACTGTTGAAGTCAACCCTTTTTGTTTTCTAGCAAGGTATCTTATAAACTATGGGATGGATATCAATGAAACTTTCTGAAAGTAATCATTAAATGTACATCTTCAATGGATTAACCTTTGGAGTGAATCAAATTCAGGGTGACTGCCACAGTTAATCAACCTTAGTAAACACAGAATTGCAATTGCACAGATACTGAGCTAAAATCTGTTGAGGTAGTAGCTCAGAGTCATTCCCAACACATACTCTGAGCATGACATCTTGTAATATCACACAAGATTGCACATAAGTTTTTTTTTAAGTTTGACTAAACTGGTTACAACTCTGTCATTGCTCAATATCATATGAGCATAGTCCTAAACTCTGGCATGAAAAGTTGTAAGTGATCTGCATTCCTTCAAGAAACGATAGACTTTTCATTTTTAAGATGAATCAATCCACTTTTCTTACCCAAAACCCAAGCTGACTGATCAAGACTTAAATATTAATACCCAAACACACATTTGAACAAAAGAACTCTTCTTATAGGTAAAAAAAAACAACCCTGTTTTTTGTATCCTTACTTTTACCTGACAGCAGTTTTTGAAGGAAAATCCAATCTTCTGATACGTACACTAGTTTTAGACTTAACCAATGCAACATAAATCTTTTGAAGGAGAAGTTTAGGAGGACAGTGAGCACTGATGCTGATGGGTGAACAACACATTAAGGTTTTAGATTAGAAGGCAGGGTTTGTGTATTTTACCTGTCAGTTCTTACAACACAGGTTATTTCACAACTGATTTTCAAAAAATTATTCAACCTAGCTCACAATCTTTTCTTTGCCTTAACCAATTCCTGACAGTCGCCTCAGCTTGCAGCCATTCCTTTTACCGGTCACATGTGCACAGAGAAGTAGGAAAGGACAGGGGTTCAGTTTTAAAAACTTTTACTTTCATTTCTCACACTTAAAGGCTTGCATAAGACCTGCATGTACTGTATATAGTGGAACTGTCGAGCACTTATTCCCATGGTTGGCCTCTTTGATCATCAGATCAAGGCCTCCTGACTCAACTCTAATCTTATTTCAAAACTAGAGGTGACCAGGCTTTTATGGTTATACCTGATAAACTTTGGAATCCTAATTTTATATCCTTGGCTATTATTAATGTAATTTTTTGCATTTGAAGACAGGATACTATGTTTTTAAAATGTGTTTTTTTTTAAATATACAATGGTAACTTGTATGAATATATTTCTGTTTCATTTTGGTCCAATTTCTGCAACTCTTTGTAACTATTTGTTTAAAGAAGTGTTGCCTAATTACCTTTTTGATTAAAAAAAAAATGTAAAGAAGCCTAAAGTTTAGCTATGTAAGATTATTTTATTTCTGCACATATCCCTCAACATGTCAAACAGATGTCACGGTTTACAGACAAACATCACATGATTATGAGTCTCTTTCGTTCTTTTAAACTTAAACTGAAGTGAAACTGTAACAACGGCAGACATTTTAGGTCAAGCCACTCCAACTTGGGCCTCCGGGTAAAAACCCTGCACGTCGTTCTTCCAGCCTTCTCACGTGGAACTTGTTAGTTGTTAAAAGACCTTACCTGGCAGCGGATCATTATGCCAAAAAATGCAGCTAAAGCATTCTTGATCAAGAATAAAAAAAGAGACCATTTGGAATTGATAATAGATTGGAAAGTGATCATAAAAAATACCATCATGCTTTGGTTTCATAAAATTTAAGAGATGCAGGTGTAGGAATAAAAGGTTGGGGTAAATTTTCCTTCAGTTGATAAAACTGTGCACATATTTTTGATGTAATTTATATCTTTGTGAAACCTGTTTTGCCAACACTTGCTGGAAACCAAAAATTTAGGGTTTATCTACAAGTTGCAACATCCAACTATGATTCTCAACCTGGATTCAAATAGTAGTAGCTTGAAGAAAAATTTTGGTATCAGCTTTTTACAAATTAAACAACAAGCTAATTAACCATTATTAGCTGAACTGTAAATTGAATGTATAAAGTAGTCATGGCCAAAAAGTTGAGTGGTTCAAACAAATTTTGAACATATATGTCCTGGCTTCACCTTCCAGGTTCCCAAAGATTTTGGTGGAAACTGGAGTGAACAATGGTTAACCAACTTGATTACGGGTATTTAGGCACCATGACTGAAGTTTCTGTAGAACCTAGCAACCAGTGGTTAAAAACAAAACTTATGTCGAAACTGTATTCACGTGTTGTGAAACCAAAAAGAAAAAAAAAAGGAAGCCAAGACTTCAGTTTATGCCATGCTGTTTTTAGCAACAAATGAGTATGAAGATCTCATCTTAAATGGCACCCTTCAGCCATGATTAGATGTTTGGCTAGTTTGCTTATTTATGTCAGATATGATTATAAGCTTGTTCAACAGTTTGTTTTTCTATGTTTGTGTAACAAGTGCTACTTAGAGAGCTTAGTCATTTCTGTGATAGTACTTGTAATATTATTAGTATTGACTGTTGTGGCACCCAAATCATATTTGATATTTGTGTATTAGACATTCTTGTCTTCTGTTATTGTCACTCCAGTAGTTAAATTTGAAACATGCACGTTAGTTTAATTTTAAAGAGATTTTAAGCTCTACTTTTGGGCATTTTTAAAAATGGGAACATAACACTTGTCCAGCTCAGAGTACAACTTATTCTGACTGAAGTTAAGTTAAGCAGCCTATTGTCTACTTTTCTACTAATAAAAGAGGGTAAAGTTTCAGATTTTACAAGGTTGTTGTGATAAAAGTTAATGATCCTGGAAGTAAGATTTTGTCTAACTGCATTGTAGCCAAACAACAATCTATGTCTTATTGTCGAACAGAATGGTGTCTGTTATCAAATTCAGTGGAAAACAAAACTCAGCAAACAGATTTCACTGATTTGTTTTTATTTCTACACCTGGCACTTTCAGGGTTCTGTATTAAATAGATTTTTTTTGTTTTATAGAAGGGAGGGGGGGAGGGGGGAACATTAAAAAAATATATATTTTCTTACCAGATGTTTTTTATCAAATTAAAATCAGGTGCAGAGTGATTTTTAACTTAACAGAAGGCAATAAACATGTTTTAAGTATTGCAATGGAATTTGCAAACATTAGACGTTTCACGACTTGATCCAAAATTTACAAACTTCTTTGAAATAATTGTTGGCACAATGTCAGCTTTGTGATTTCAATCACTCAGAGTTTTAATAAGAAAATTAATCTCATGCCGAGTCTTTTGTACAGAATAACCAAAATCTGAAACTAAAAAAAAAATGCCCATTTCATTGTTTCGTCAAACAGCTGTACAGCGCAGCATACTAATGTGAAGTAATGTTATGCATAGGCTGCGCATGTGGCTCTAGTTAATGTGAATGTGAGCCTCCCCAGAACATCTGTCATAGATTAGCGGTAAAGTGAAATAGGCAGTTCCTGTTCATACATTCCAAAATAATCTGGCAGTAATTTTCCCCGTGAAGGATGAAAGAGGGAGGGTTTGTGGGTCAGAAGCACTACACAAACCCGACTCTGTCAAGGCATGTGTCTCGCATTTTACAGGATAAAAATGACAAAAGGCTCATACAGAGAAACGCTCCAGAGCTGGAAAAATTATAGGTGTGGCAGAAATTCACTACGGGAAAAAAAACATGAAGAAACTGTCAAAGAAATAATGTAGAAATGATCCATTCAAGGAAAACTCTACTAATCCCGCCAGTACGGCACATTATTTTCACTGCAACCTCTCTCGGCCCTCCGCTTCCAGGAATAAAAGCAAACTGTACAAAAATACACTTTCAGACATTTCCATTCAAAGCATAACATTCATTTCACTGCAACAGAATACAAAAGCCTCTGACTGAAAGCACCATAATCAATGAAAACACGAAGGATCCCTACGGTACAAAAAGACGGTGGCTTGTTATTCTGGGATGCGTGCTGTCATTCAAAGGCCTTACGCATCAGGGAGGAAAGTGCTTCGGAGGCAAATCAGTGTTTGTTAATGACATGGGTCATTTGTTCTGAGGACGGCCGGACCTTTGTACTCATCTGTAGGCCTCCTGTGTCACCCTGGGTGGAGGTTTTTGTTTTCGAAAGTGCTCTGCCCTTGCTGAGCCATTCAGTTTGGCCACCTCTGTCTTGAGTAATACAGTCTTCTCTCCATAAAAATCTGTTTCCACTTTGTACTGCATGTACTGAAGGTGGAAACAATGTCAAATATGTGGAGTTTTTAAATGATACGTGTCTGGTTTTTTTTGTTTTTTTTTTTAAATATGATGCCCCAGTCCAGAAATGGTTTACCTTTTTTAAAAGTTCCATGGAAAGGTTAGGAACAATTAATTTCTTACCCTTTGTAGACATCTAATTGAACAACCTTAATTTGGATAAATAGTGTAATTTTGAATGGATGGACAAGGTAATGGCTAGTTTGAGGGGGAACAAAATTGGTCCCCAATTGGTCTAGCGACTAGCATGTCAATCCGGTCAGAATTAAATGCTGATTCTCCAAATTGAGACTGTTCAAAGAGCTGTCTACAACAGGTAAGATATTAATTGTTTATAATCTTTCCACAGAACCCTACTTCAAGGGATCTCCCTTTAAATGAGAAATGAACTGGACTGCAAGTTGTCTTTTCTCTACTCTGAATATGAGAAGGTGGAATGTGTTTCGTCTGCACCATGTAAACATAAACAACATAAACATAACATTAATTAGACCTGCAGGTGAGAATGAATGTCCTCTAAATGTTCTTGCTTATACAAGTGCAGCTTGAAGGGTAACTCATTGTGCAATGCTCCATATTAGACATCCAAATCCAACAAAGCAAAGCTGCCAAATTTCTCCCACACCATCCAAATACAATATTTTCAAAAAAAAGAGGATATATATATACGAGATGTCAAGCGATAACTCTGTAGAATAATGTAAGTCAGGAAAAGATCAAAAGCCAGCCAGAACGCATGTTAACTCGACATCAAGAATCGAAAAGTCTCTGGGTTAGAATGTCAGAAGTCTCCGGCTGGCTCTGTGTGGGAGTGTGATTCAGGCACAAGCACATCAAGATGTCACTTCATAACCTCTGGCTCAGGAGGCTCCTGTCATCTTCACATTTCAGAGATCCTCTGCCTACCCCGGCAGACATGCTAAATATAGAATGGGGACAGAATTTCTGTTCGGAGCCACTGCTCTCTTTATCTACATCTAACACTAGCACACGTACACACATAGGCCCGACCATCTTCTCGCTGCTAGATACTCGCACACAAAAACAGCACATGCACTGATGTTCAGACTCTATTGTATTGCCACTATCACTCACAGTGCCAATTTGTTAGAGCCTTAAGTGAACAGACGACTCCACCGTGCGAGAGGTTTGGATCTCCTCTAAAAGCTGCTCATACTTTCCAATTACATTTCCGTCCAGTGACTCGCACTGTGTTATCACATCTTGGACAGTCAATTTAAAATTCACTCATTCAGAATTATTTAATCTGAGCACAAAAGACAGGCACTGAGCAATCAATCACTGGTCTTTACCTGGCTGAATCTCCAACTGCACCGTTCTGTGAGAGACTTACTTTATTTGACCTTGTTCTGTTTCTTACTTCGCCTGGGCCGTGTTACCGAAGGGAGTTATGGAACTCTCTGTGGCAATTAATTGTGCTACTTATCTGTAATGTGAACAGTGGATATTACATCTCCTACAGATATTAATTTAGGGATGCCTCCGGACTTTGAAGGCCAAAGTCAAATAAAAAGAAACAATAAGAACTATTGATTCTTCTATAATAAGATCTGTGCTCTTTTCTTTTTTTTTTACTTTTAGCCATGGAGCGGATCTTGAATCAACACTTAGTACAATTTTGGGAAGACATCATTTTGACAAAGACTTGGCTGCAGCATTTTTTTTTAAACATACATACAAGGTTATTGTTTTCAGCTGAGTAAATTGCATTATTCCAAATGTTGAAAAAAAGGAAAGAAAATGCCTCACCATGGCAACAACAAGTCTTTTAATGCTTTAGGCAGAAGTATTGTGGAAAATGGACCAAAAATATTAGTTCAGAAGACACTATTTTTTGTATATTTTAATGTTGTAATGTTTCCAACTTCCCCAAAAAGAATTAGCTGCTTTTTTGTCTTCAGGATCAAGATTGTGGTGTTGCAATAACCTACATGTTTAGATCCAGATATGATCCAGTTCAAAAGGGTTGAAGACCTACAGTAAATCTAAAATGTGCACTGTGATGCACAGTCCAGAGCACAGTATGAGGACAGATGACCATCATCACTGACCCTTTTCTGTAAGGTTTTTGTTAGTGAAACAAAACTTATCAATGTATGCTTATTGCTAGATCGCTATTGCAAAGGACTGCGATAAATTCCAGACAAAAATACAAACTGATTGCCAATGATATACTTGGCAATCAGATGAACCTCCATTACCCAAAACCATAGACTGCATATATCAAGACCTCCAATGTGAATCTGTAAGTTGAAGCCAGAATGGGACCACCTTCCTCGTAGGTTGGTTTTAAGACCCACCCATTTCACAAAAATCATTGGACTATTGCCCTTGATTTATAAAAAAAAAACCCACTTCATATTATTCTTTTCACATGTTTACTCTTGTCAATTCATGTAGTCCTTACCTTGTTGTTGTATGTTCAAATATAAATTTTCCAACACATTAAGCCATGCTTAGTCATTTCATGCTTAAATAAAAGGTCATGTTTGTGTGACAGTGAGACTTAATGCCTTACATCCCTAGTGCTCAGACTCTGGTCCCAAAAACACAACATGGGAGCTCCTTTAAACCCTGTTCCTGCTCACTTCCCAGCAACTGAGCAGGAACAGGAAGGGGACACTTGGTCTATAATATATATATAAAGTCTGTGCCCTCAAGCCAATTTAAATAACTGTGGCTGAAATGCCACATGAAGAAAAAGCAAAAAAACATGAAGAAAAAGCAGAAAGGTGAGGAAAATGCAGCTTTACCTAACAGATAGCATCATTGCAATATTTAACTATATCATGTTTTCCTAAAATGATGCAACCCTTTACCCTCATATTCACAGTGGACTTGAACCTTTCCCTGAACTTATCTGTGCACTCTACAAACACACACACACCACAACAACAAACTGAACAATTATACAGGCTTCAGCTAAAACCACATCAAGCACGAGCAAATAACATTGCCTGTACTTTAAAGAGTGTGTTTACTGGCGTGACAACTAATATCATATGCTGAAGTCTTTTGCGTTTTCCTCTCTGTTTCACTGCAAGTGTGAAGACTGCTGTGAGAGGTGCGGTGTGACACCACTTTCTGGAAGTAATTTTAACCTCTGGCTCACAGTCGCAACGGAAACTTCCAGTCTGTGGGGTCACAGTGGAATTAAACATTCCTCAGTTAGGCTGCGGAGTGGAGACCCCTTCGGGCTCCCAACATCACACTGCCACAGCTATAAGAGGAGCATTAATTAGCGGTGGCAATAAAAGAAATGTGTTGTTATCAGTGCATTCTTATAGGAAGATAATAACTAAAAATGGTATGAATATAATAAACTACATCTTCTAAGTGTAGCCTACTCAGCCTAACTGTTGACTTAAGTTTAAAAGTGGCAAAAAAAGAAGAAGATGGATTTATAGCAGGCCTTTCTCTGAAGATTGTAAGTCAATACAAACACAAAGCAGACAGGGTCAATAAAAACTGAGCAGCACTTTTAAAGGGAGGGGTCAGGTGAACTTTCATCTCTTTTAATTCTCAGATCTCCCTACAGGAAAAAAAATAAATAAATAAATTATGCTCGACCTCTTTTCTTTTAAAAACAGGCATGAATATGAACCCCAGTTTCTTAAAATAGCCTCTTCACACACACACACATCACAACGTGCGAAGGCTCACTTACTATGAGGGAATTAAACAAAAAAAGAAAAGAAAAGAAGAATATATTCTGACATCATTCTGAATCGAACGAGGACAGATCTGTTGAGCAATAAAACAAACATATATGTAGTTGAGCCCGATAAGTGTATGAGCCCAAGAATTGTTCATTTCTGACAAAGAAAAGTCTGACTTACCCAGGAACAAAGAGCGTATTGTTGCAGACATCACGGCTGGAAATCCCATAATATAACGCACCGGGGCTGGAAACAATGCGCTCAGACTGCCGTCCGACTCATTCGGCTGACCTAAGCGCAGCGGCAGGCACGACGAGGCGGCACCGTCAGCGACCTGAAACCACACACAAAACGGCTCTTCGTGGAGAGTACGCGTCCAAGGACATCATATGGCGCACACGCCCGACGCATCTAAGCCTCCCGAGGGGAAGAGGAAGGTGAGCGAGAGGGGGATGAAGAAGAAACGTGGCTCCTGCTCCTCATTGTTGTCATCGCGGGCGTCAAAATCAAAGTTGGCCCCCCCGTCCTTCCCTCCGCGGCTGTCTGCTTGTGGGACGTGTCGTCTCGGGGTCCCCTCTCAAGTCTCCTCCTCGGGCAGACTCTCCTCATCTCCTCCTCCGCTGCACAAAACGCCGAAAAGGAGGAGGAGGAGGAGGGGGAGGAGGGCGAAGAGGTGGATGATGATGGGGGAGATGCTGAAGGATGGAGACCTCTAGAGTCTGAAGTTCTCTTACGCAGCCGGAGGATCCTGCAACATCACATGAAAGGCTGCCAGTCCTCTTCGGAGACTGTTATAAAGACTCACCAAACACGTCTAACTACATAAAACACTCAGGACTCAGTTGAGTTTTTGGGGGGTTTTTGTTTTCCCCTCTATTTTTGTCAGGGTGGAGCATGGCGAACCCAGAATGCAGACTCACGAAAAATGGGGAGAAAAAGAAAATAAAAATAAATAATTTTTAAACAACAGAACAAGAAAACAAAAAGCTGACGGGGCAGCAAAACAAAACGTAACAAAATCCTAAGTAAGACCAAAAAAAAGAAAAAAGAAGGCGAGGCAAGGAACGAGAACAACGGGAGATTAGAGACAATGACCCAGCTAGGAAGTGGAGAAAGTGACCAGGTTTTAAAGCTGAGGGTAATTAGGGGAAGTGGGCACAGGTGAGTGATTACAAACTAGCAACAGGTGAAGATGGGCGTGGTGGGTAGACAAGAGATAAACAGAGGAGAAGTGAATGATGACAGAACACAAGAGGCAGAAACAATACAAAGACAAAACATGACAACAATAACCATAAATGCAAAAGAAATCTCAAAGAAAAAAACAAAACAAAACAAAACCCAAATCCTGACAATTTTATGTTTGGTTAGAGACATCCATGTAACCATAGTATGAGTTGTTTACCAATACATGAAATCAGTCAACAGCGTTAAAGACACTCACTGAAAACTATCAAATCAAAGCAGCACTAACTCAACTATATCAAACGGTGCAGCTCGAAAGAGGTTACTCCTGCGGTTTTTCCAGTTATGTTGATTATGCAGTTCTGAAGTGAGGGTAGGCGCTCAGTGTAAACAAAGCACTCGACTGACTCCAGCTTGAGTCACGTGATTCACCTTTGTTTAGCCGGTTGTCTTTGTGGGCAAACAAATATGAAGGAGTCGGAAAGGTGTAGAATCTAAGAGAAGAAATTTACGTGGAAATATAAGAGTGAACCTGCTGCTAAACGCAAAAGAAAGATTAAAGTGTAACTGAGCCCCCTGTCAAAGCTTTAAGCCTGCCCCCAGGCAGATTTTGACAAGTCCACCAAAGTGGGCGGAGCCAAGAGACACTGATAGGGGGGTGGAGTCTGGGCATGAGCAGAGGACGTTGAGGGGGGGGTTGTCAGGACAACGGAACGTAACAGCTAGCTAATTTGTCATATAGTGAAACGTGGAGAGTGACCAGAGTGACGCAGGTAGTTTTGCCACAGAACAGTCTTTCGAGGTGGAGCATTTTTCACCACCCTCGTCACCACAGTTTAAGGGAGGGTTTGTGGAGCTCAGCGGCCACATTGGTTCGAGCTACTGGCTCAAGGCGCTGAGTCGCGGACGCTCGAAGTCGGCCCTGCCGAGGCAGTGGAGGACAGAGACTTTTATACCTGAACTTTGGTCTGTGACGAAGTTGTACCAAGCTGTACCGCTGCAGCCAATAAGAAAATTCAACCGTTTGACCAAAGGAGGGCAGTAGTGAGCACACAACTTTCCACGAAACTGTCAAAATTCGCACAGGAAAATAAAGATAGAACCCTAAATAACCTGTTTGGAGGTTAGTTACACTTTAGGTAAGTAACTGTGGAAACTAAATATTAGCGATCAAGCAGTGTGGAGAAGCGCCATAAAGACAGAGCTCAGCATTCAAACACAGGTGGCTTTTGCAAAATTTCTTCTGGACAAGTAAGTTTACTGTTTCAACCTAACCTGTCTAAATATCTGCATACTTTACTGAATACATCTGTCCAAAAATATGAACCAATACGTCAAAATTGTCTGACTTCCTCGCCCCAAAAGGCTCTTTCATTCACTTTGGCTGTTTCTGTAGCAAAACACATGCATGTGGTAATTAGCAGCCATTCAAAGATTTTGCTTACAAACCTTTACTTTAAGAACACATTACCATTGATATCAGAAATAACTTTGTGCAGATTTTGTTTCTTACTATATGATTTTCATGACGTTACAATACTGCCTTTAGTTTAAGGGCCTAACATTCCTTGAAAGAATTGCATATTGCCCAACAACTTACATGCCAGGGTTTTAAACAAAAAATCATCTTATGCTGAGTAATGACAGAGTTAGAGCCATTTTGGTCAAACCTTGCAGGTGATGTTATGTGCAATGCTGCATGATATTGTGAGATCTTGCAAGATGCGTTAGCCCTCAGAATAGATGTTGGGGATAACTGTCTTCTACTGCCCCTCTAAATTTATCACTTTCTGGGAAATTTATCGAGTGGTTCATATATATTTTTGCCAAGAGTGCAGACAAACAAACACATACATAAATGTGCTTACACACACAGGCAAAAACATAATCACCCTTTTAGTTAGTGGTGGATCAGTAGGGAATAATAACTGCTGATTGAGCCCCAACTATGCATAGAATTCATACTGTTTTAAGAACTGATTATTCCCTCAGATACTGACTAGGCTACAGATGCAAAGATGCAGCTTTTTCTGTGTCCAGTGTTCCTACCCTTTTTTCATTTCGGTTTACATTCAGGATTTCAGATTTTTTTTTTGATACTTTTGGATGGATTTTAATGAAACTTTCAAAAATAATCATTAGATGAACATCTACAGCTGATTAATTTTTGGAGTCAATCCAATTCAAAATGGTCACCACAGCTGATTAACTCATGAAAACAAGCAAACATGACAATAGCTCAGTCAAGTTTACAGATATTGAGCAAAAGTCTAGTGTGATAGTAATGGAGCGTCATCCCCAGCACACACTCCAAGCATGAACTTTGCATAAAACCTTTGCTTGAAACTTTGCTAATAGTAATAACTATTGAAATCAATTCTGTCTGTCTGTGAGCCAAATATCTTATGAATCACTGGACAGATTTTCTTAAAACTCAGAAAGTAATCGTTGAATGTACATGTACAACTGATTAACTTTTAGATTCAAGCCGTTAGCACCCAAAGTTTAAGTCCTTGCATAATCTGTTAGGCCTGAGAGTGTATGTGGGGGGGATGACTCTCAGCTAGCAACAAATCAAATCTTAGCTCAATATCTGTAGAAATGTTATATAAAAGAATATATAAAAGAAACTGAAGAAAATGGTGAAGAAATTTTGTCCACAACTTTTTATTCATTGTAGAAATATGGAGTAAAAATGGTAGTACATGCATGTTGTATTATAGAATTCCTCCTTGCTACCAAAATTATAACAAAAAAGTTACCTTCGGTCTTAAAGAGCTATGTTTTATCTACTTATATTTATGCTATTACATGCTCTAATAGATTTGCAACAGATTTTGACAAAAGTTAGTTTTCTAATCCAGCCTACTAACTTGGTCTCATAGCCTGACCGATTAATATTGCATATGAATGACTTGCTGTTGTCATAATACTATGAATTCTTGGTGGTTTAGCATTATATGGCATATAAAATAGTTAGAGTTGGAATAAAAATCTAGAGCACTGTGTCATTTTTTTGACTCTATCTGGTGTAAAATAACATGAGAGTAGCACAAAGGACATTTTCAGCAATTTCCCACTATTTTACCCGCTTCAAGCTTTTCGGCGATCCTTAACAGAAGATCTTATTTTCTTGTGAATTACAGCTGCATTCCCACAACTGCAGTAATTACACTAACCTAAAACGCCATTCTAACCACAACTCTTACTATTCTAACAAGCTGGACACGTGTAAAAATAATGTGAAGACGAAACTCCCAGGAACATTTGCTGATTTAATGAGACCGCTGGATGACAGGCTGCTATGCTGCCATGTCAAGTGGGCCCCGTGAGAAACACCAACCCTGTCATTAGCAAACACCTGAGCTACAGCTGCCGTGATGCTTGTCAGGTGAAACTGCATCTAATGACATCAGCTTGAAACATGACAAAAAATAGTTTCTTTCTCATGTCAGTAAAACAATCAGATACAGCCCCATCAACACAAAATACAAAACTTCATTTTAAAGATACAAGGTAAGACAATCATGAGCTTGAACCTAAAAAAATCTTTAGTATTTAGTATTTTCTTTAGTATTCAATAAATTGCTATGAGATTAGTTGTACCATGAGCTGCTGCTATGCTTTAATAGAATGACTGCAACTCTTCCCATTCAACATGTTTCTTTCAAATAACAGAAGGGAGGTGAAAACAAACACATAGAGACGAGGATGTGGCTGACTGCCTGCAAACTGAGTCTGAGACTGAGAACTCAGTCTTGTTTTCATTCTCTTGTATGTTGCAACTTGATTTCATAGAAATGCATGCAGTCGGCATGACTTCTTTAACGGCACTATGTAGTGATGGCTGGCTGGTGCTGAAATTAAACTGGAATTACAGTCATTCGCTTTCATGTCGTGATACAAAGCTTTTCCGATTTAGATAACAAAAATAGGACAAAAAAAACACATTTGAGAAGAGGAATGACTACAGCGACATAATAGGGTCACACAACTGAGGAAGAAGACTTTTCTTTGTTGTTTTTTGTACAATTTAAATAATAAAGTCAAAAAGGTGAGAATAAAAGTTGGGATAGTATTTCCAAAATGAAGTCAAAATGGTAAAAGTTAAGTTGTTACTTTAAAATGAACAGTTAAATCCCAAAACCAAATGAAATACTGTACCATAACCATTACAGGTTTTTGGTAACCACTCATCCACTGATTTTTTTTTTGGAGTTTAATTAAAGTCCGTCCAGTTTGTCATGGGATATTTTGCTAACAAAAGACAAATAAACACTTGCACACACAGGCAGATTCAGTTATATTATTGACAGGCTTTTATGGCAACAGGTGATGATAAAAAATGGAACATTTACGGTAACATTTGAGGGCACAATGGGGTTCGCTTTCTCAACATTTTAACTGTAATCTTGCCACTTGGACTTTAATCTCAAATCCTTTTTTACCTAAATGACTTTAATCCATTGCCGTAAAAGAGAGGAAAGCTGTGCTCCATTCATGTATGTTGGTACTGGCATCCTGTAGAGTGTTTAATGAGTGAAACGGCAAAGTGTATTTTTAAACCGCATCCTAAAATTTTGGATGTGGGGTGCTACATAGCATCACTTCAGCCAGTGATGCAGCTTTACGTTTTCATAAACAACAGATAGACAGTTTGAAGTGTGTCTTCCACAAGTCCTTTTTTGTTGTCATGTAGCTTTTGTTAAAAAAGCAGAGTAGATCCCAGATTTCAAACTTTGTTTTCCCTCTTTTTGGTCACACTGAATATGGTTACATTTATACACTGTAATAACTTGTTTAGGGCTGAAAATGGTTATGGTTTGGCCAAGAAACACAGCCTCTGAAAACCTTATCTTTCCCAGGAAAAACAGCATGACTGGGTTGGAATTCTTCTCTGTTCTTATGGGTAAAAATATAAAATAACACCTAAATTTGGCTTCTGTAAAAGAAAAATGGCAGTAAATGAGCTGGCAATTCATAACTAGTCTTGTTCATATATCATTGTTGTTCTCAAATGGTTTTCCCAATCGTCACCCAGGTACTGTACAATGTCCAGTTCCTTCTCTTTTGTTTACGCTTGTATGTTTTCTAACATTGCAAAAGAGTTTTTAAGATCAGAATTTCACAGTTATGTGTTATTCATTAAGAATTTGGCTTGTCAGAGTATGTGGGTAGGACTTTACGAGAAAAACATCATCCTTTGACTCCAAGACGCGATTTATTTTCTGGGCTTTTTATATTTTCAGCCTATGATTCATGACTATGATCAAAGGCGGTTCAACATCTGTTTAGATCCAGAAGGTACATTTGTTTTTGCTTAATATGTTTTTTTTCCTTTAATTTGTCCACCAGATTCTCAATCTCAGGATTATTCCATCAATCTTTTTCAAAACTGCCACACTGTGTTTATCCCCTCAGAGGCTTTTGGGTAAGATACTTTGCAAGAGCAGAATAGCCTAAGTTGAGTAACAACAAACAGCAAAAATGAGAAGTACGGTTGTGTTCTGATGGCTGCTCTCCGACCCAGAGAGAAATTAATCCTCCCCCTCTTCTCTGTCTCAACAATCAACAGAAATAACAAAAGGATTTTCACTCGCCTGCGGCCACACTCACTCTCTGGCTCTGCCTTTCCCTGCCTCAAGTGGCCCACTCTTCAGCACCAGCCTTCATTCTCTCCTTTCCGTTCCAATAACTAGATAGCTTGAAACAATGTCTCACACGCACAAGTAGACACACATACACCCACTCGTCTCTGACTTTTGTAGTACAGGCACAGACAAAGATGCAGAAACAAACAAATGGGGGGGGATCAGACTCAGACTGCACAAAAAAAAAAGAAAAACACCACAATTTCAGATGTTGCAAGAGACATTTAACACTGGGTGAGGGTGATGTCTTCAGTCTTGTGTAGCCAAGTTGTTTGGTTATAGTTGCCCGCTTTTTGGTTTTGTTTTCAGTATTTTCAGTGAAATGTAAAAGGTCATAGACTGATTGCAACTCTTCTCCACAAAGGTTTGCAGAAGTGAGCCACAAAACAGTGCAGTGAAGTACAAAACGAAAAGCCACTAAAATCCACTGCAATAGCAGCCGTGAAATAGCTACGGATGTGCCGGCTTTACCAGACACGATTCCTTCTCCAGCCACATAAGTTGGGTTGTAAACCAAATCTAAAAGAAAAAGAACTAGAGCCTACGAAGCGCTTAGAAATGTTCCAGTTGCAAAAAATTAAATATTTTTCCTATAAGGTTTTATTTTGTTTGTCAAAAATACTACCTCGATTCCCGGAAGGTGCCAGTGGATGAATGAAACCTGCCCTTAGCGGGATGGTAGGTTCACAAAGTTGCTTAAAGGACCAACAGTTACCATCTTAGACTTAATATAATTTAATTGAAGACAGTTGCTACAGATCCAGCTAATAACTAATTGAACATGGATCTGACAGATGGGGACGTCAGGACTCATTGTCATGTAGATCTGTATATCAGCTGCATAACACTGAAATTAAACATTTTTTTGGAGATGAAAATACATGTACATGTAAAATTGGTACGAAGATCGGTCATTGTGGAACTCCACAATTAATAGGAGCTGTAGTGGGGGTTAAACTCCCACTTTATCCCACTTGTTTTTCTCATGAAAAGCTGGTGCCTATCTCCAGCAGTCACTGGGCAAAAAAAACATGCTAAACCCTGGATATAGTGCCAGTCCATTACATGCACTCAGATCCAACAACAACAAAACAGCCCATTTACTACAGGCTAAAGACAGGAGCAGGTCATTACACTCTTTTAACAAAGCTGACTTTGTGCTAAAATATAAAATACACATTAGATTGAAAAAGCTGATGCCCAACATAATGATCTTTTTTTTTTTTTTTTTCTTATCAAGCCGACTTCTATTCAGGGCAGAGAATGTAGTTGTATTCTACATTATTCAGCCCCGAGGGTATCATGATTGCTTTTTTTTTTAAAAAAAGATGGCCTCGCTTACGCCTAAACGAATGACAGCACGATGAGGGCAGATGCATTGTTGATAGTGGTGATTTTTCGATGGGTTACTCATCTCGCTCACAGTGTAGATATTGCCATGAGAGGCAACCTGTCTGCATTTGGTGGTTTGGCCTTGGTGCATGATATAGCACCCCAATGCAGATGGCCTCACAGATGGCTGATATTTATACCACAGGGCCTTGAAAAGTCACTAGTGTGGAAACTGCTCTTTCTCCCTGATTAGTTTCACATCACTGAAAGAGCACAGCAATCTCCACACTGACACTTTTCCCTGCACTGAAAACCTACGATCAGCTGAAAGTCAATGTAAAACAAACAGAGAATTTGACATTGTGTTAGAAAAATATTCTTTGCTGTGTGGGGTTGCTACTTTTACTATACATGATGATGATGATGATGATGATGTGTCAGGGCTCTTTTGTGTGTGGAAATGTAATCCTCCTAAGGGCAGCAAGCATGATTTAAAAAACAACAACAAAAAAAACACCTTCCAGTCTCAGCATGGCTTACATTTTAACTGGGGGCACTCTTGTCCTATGTCTTTTATGTGGATTTCCAAAATAAGTTAGAGAAACAAGACGCACCTTAAACCTCAAGACAGAGACGGAGCACCTCACCAAGAGCGTTCCCATCCTCCAGAGCAGCTTATTGTGACGTCACAGAGACGTGTTAGTGTTTTGTTGGGGCAAAGATGACGCCTTGCAAGCCCACACGAGCACGCTGTGATGTCTCGACTTTAGGGATTCAAAAAAGCAGATAGTTAAAAGGATTCTTGACTAACAATGTGGATGAGGAGGGGGAAAAAAAAATCTCCTTTGTTTAGGCATCTCTATTTTTAGCAACCAATGTGATGCAGTGCCGTTAGTGCTTCACGGCTCACAGATCCTTTATAATTTAATGAGGGAGATGACGGCCCTCTGAGATTTATGGCGAACATCTTAAGGCAGCACTGGCCAGCTTATTGATCCCAATTGGATGTTTGTGTATGGGTCAGTAAAGCTCTCCAGCCACGGCACAGGAACAAATTGTCATCCTCTTCTTAAGACAGTAAAGTAAATGTACTCCTGCTCAATTATTTCAGTCTCAGCACCAGTCACAGGTGTGCTAAAGCCACACTAAGCAAAATATTGCTAAAAAGTAGACAATGACCCAGCATGGTTGTGTATTTCTCTGCAGACACATCTCTGTTTGCAGTATCACTTTCAGGCACCATAAGCAATACTGGTGGGATCTTTCACAAAATAATCTTACAATACAGTACATTTTTCAGAGACTGTGGCTGAATTTATTTGTACCTGCTGTAAAACAATTTGTCTAATAGATTTGGGTTTTTCTAATGTACATCTATGTCCTGCCCTCGATGGTAATTTACATTTTTTTCAATTGGTTTGGACAACACTCTCTGCAAAACTAATTTTATAGCCTAAATCAAAGAGGGGTCTTCAACATGTGGCTCCTTAACCCATTTGTTATGGCTCTCTTTGCAGCACTGACCAAAATTATTGTTGTACTTTATTATAAAACTAGGCTAATCTCAACATATGTGAGAAAAGTCACTTGTACACTGTGGCAAATCTGCTTAATAATGTTTCATTGGCTTGTTTTTCTTGGATGTAACACCTAGTGTCACCACATTACATGTCTCCACCTTAGTACATTAATCCACCTTAATACATTCAAAATGAGTTCATACTAATTTCTATAATATTAGATGGGTACCGAGAACTGATGGGATTCATCCAGCTTTCTAATGGTGCTTTTCATTTGTACTTTGAAGTCAGAATTTCCAAGTTCACAGTGAGAAAAATCAACTGGAACATCCCTCAAAGTTGGAATTACAACTTGGACTATCAGAGGTTCTTAACCAGCCCTGGCCACAAAATTCAATGTGGCTAAATCACACCTGAAAAGTTGTACTTGCTGCAGTAATAAACTATTTTACTTTAATTGCTGCTGGTTTATATTGTTGGGATCTGGGGTATTTGGGGTTGTTTTTTCTTTTGCCATCACCACTAGATGGCACCATGGAGGCTAGGATAGGTGGACTGGAGTGCTGATGTCACCGTCACACCGGTTCCTAATCTTCTCGTCAGCAGGACTACAAAAGTCGGCGACTGCCAGCATACCAACGCTTGAGTGTTAGCCAGTTATGGTAACCCTGAGCCCCCCAGTGATCTAGTTGATCTCCCTGTTGGATTTGAACTAAGGCTATCTGTTTGGATTGTTTTTTTTTTTCCAGCTGTTCCTGCAACTACTAGTCTGGCTGCCGTCCCGAGTTTTCCTTGTGACGCCGTGGAAACGGTACCCGTTGGTGCCCAAGACCACCACTCACCTTTCCTCCGTGGAACCCAAGAGACTCCTCAGAGTCTGGAAACGCTAGCTGGCAGTCCGCCCGCTCTCTCCGTGACGACATCCGGATCCTACTACCTGTCCGCCCTCCACCGCAGCACGATCACCGTCTCCAGCTCCGCCCTCCACCGCAGCACGATCACCGTCTCCAGCTCCTCCCTCCTAGCAGCTCCGTTGTGGTTCTCCTCCCCAAGTAAGCATTGTACTAGAGCACCGGAAAATTCCTACAGTCCCTGAACTCACCTCTCGATCTGTTGTTGTTGTTCCCAGATGTCCTGGCTTCCTGTTTGTCGCTGTCCACTCCGTTGTTTTGAAAACCAACCAAGGAAATTTTATATTTGCAAATAAACCACTTAACTGAGCTTTGCTTCCTGAGTTGTGTTCTGCATGTGGGTT